>NC_063264.1:12454973-12557993 GCF_019578655.1 Ricinus communis | reverse complement strand
AGTGGAGCAATTCAAGAGGCGATTTGGGAGATTAATCAAAGTGTAGATTTAGATTTGGAGCTATTCATCCAATTCGAGAGAAAAGGGTGTACATGTTTTATTTTCATTATTCTTTCATTGTAATTGTTTTCCTAGATTATTTTAAACATGAACATGTTTAGCTAAATTGATTAAATCCATTGGGATTTCTTTGCTATGTTGGTTTGATATTATATTGTTGGATTGTTTGAGTTGGTTTTGTATTCTTCTTGTTTCGGTGTTAATAAGATTATGCATTATTCATGAGACGTTGTGAATTATGATGTTTAGATTGCTTTATGAGATTGAGAAATCCGTTTGGCAATTGGAACTTTGAATAACAAGAACTGGTTAATAATCGCTTAAAGATAAGGATAATTAACTAGCTGGATTAAGAATTAACAAAGCTTAATAGAGGCGGATTAAAGCTTAATGCTAATTTAAGAATCAATCGTTAGGAAGAGATTCCAACTTTAGGTTATTAGGTTTAGGAATTCGGTTATCTCGAGAAAGCAAAGATTGATTAAAATCATCGGGTAGCATAATTAGACTCACCGATCCTTTATCTTTTGTTTGATTGCCAACTAGTTTAGATTCTCTTTGGGTTTATCTTCTTGTCTTGATTATTTCACTTATCAATTACTCCTGCATCTCCCTCGGAACTTAGCTCGCAGTTAATAGTTAGTTTAGAATTTATTCATCATCCATTTTAGGTTAATATAACAAAGAACAAAGGAGTAACTCGGGCTTTCACTTTCCAGGAATCGACCTTGATACTCGCCATTAGTGCTAGACTGCATCGATAGGTACTGCTGCCTTAGATTGTAGCTAACACGAGTAGCACCCCATCAAGTTTTGGCCGTTCTTGTGGGAATTGTTTGAAAACTAGAGTGAAATTTGCTATTTGTTAATTTAGCCATTTTTTTTCTTTCTTATTATTTTATGATTTTTTATTTTTATTTGTTTATTTATTTTATTTTATTTGTACATATTTATTTAGCTTAAGTTTATGATTCGGATAGTGAATGATAAGGAGGTTCAATGCTAAATTCAAACTCTTTGTATGACGCATTAGAAAATGAGAATAGGAACCAAGAGAGTGCTAAAAATTGGGATACCCGTGCATCTTTAGATGCTCGAGTGGAATCGTTTGCAGGCTCTAGATCAACTCTCTTCTCCTATCCTTTCATCTCAAGTCTTTTGTGAATTTTGTTGTGGTTTACATGTGTGTAATGATTGTCCATTGTATAGTGATGTTGCTCATTGTTCTTATAGCGTGAGCAGGTGAATTATACGGAAGTTGGCCAAATGACTCGTATGGAAGCACCTACAATCAAGAGTGGAGCACTCATTCACCCTTTGGATGGAGCTTAGATGGCCAAGAACCACTAGGAATTTAGCAAATACATCAGTGACCTAATGTTGCACCTTCGACTCAAGATGAAGAGTTAGTGTCGGAGGAGGCGATGATGAGGTTCATTACAAGTCTTGATGATAGATTCCAACAAACGGAGAGGATACTTGAAGATCAACAAGCCTCGATTAATAATATAGAGCATCAAGTAGGCTTAATCTTCAAGTTACTAGTGAAGAGCAATCGAGAACTCTATCAAGCGCTCTGAATCCGAGGAACATTTGGCCGTCACTTTGCGTTCGGTGAGAATTTTTCTAGTTTATCTACTATGTTTGATGATGCTTCTATGCGGGACGATCTCTTGAACATGGAGATGGAACCGAAAGGAAGAGGCGAACATAATTCCTCCGAAAGACTATCAACAGGAATGTCTGATTGATGATCTTTGAGTTCTGATTAGAGGAATTGTTGGTAGATTTTCCACAAGTCCCTTCGATGATGAAAGATGAGCATGAGTTATCCAATAAAGAAGTCTTGGAGGAGCTCGAGTTTCTTCTAGCAAGAGAACCAATCCGAGGGTGAAAACCATCAACACTCTTGAAGAAATTGCCCAAACCGTCGATCCTTCCAATTGTTGAAACTTTAGCTTTCAAATTTGAAGAGCCCCTAGAGCATCATGACTACGTGCAATTATACGAGGCGAGTTTTGCCCATCATCTTGGCGACTTGCTTCGGAAGAGGAAGTTGACGATTATCCCTCTAAGCGGATATTTGGAAGCCATTTGCTTGGAAGAAGGATGGATGGTTATCGATCACGCCCATTTGCCTTTCACCATGAGTCCGGTGAAGACTCATCACATCAAAAAGAAGCGCTTTTGGGAGGCACCCCAATTTTTATTTTTAATTTCTAATTTTTTTTTAACCTTTTGTTTTGGAAACATTTTATTAGTTTTAGTTTTCATATATTCAGTTTTGATTTTATTTCTTTATTTTATTATTTTGATTCTCTGGGGAGGCCTTTGAATTTCCACAACATCGGCCTCGATGGATGATCAGGCGATCCCCTAGATCTTTTTTATTTTTCTGCATTTATTTACTTAATTTTTCATACATGTCATGCCCTTGGATTGTA
The DNA here is from genome assembly GCF_019578655.1 of Ricinus communis. NCBI lineage: Eukaryota > Viridiplantae > Streptophyta > Magnoliopsida > Malpighiales > Euphorbiaceae > Ricinus > Ricinus communis. Next base: position 12,555,489 of record NC_063264.1, on the reverse strand, counting down.
TTGCTTTTGTTCTCTTAGTTGAGCATTCCATGCGGGGTATCCATAACATTTTACACTGAGGACAGTGTGTTCTTTAAGTGTGGGGTGCTTATGGGTAAACCCTAATCTCTCATATGGATTTTTAATTGATATGGCTAGGTGTTGTGTATTTTTAGGAGATGTTAGGACATTGTGTTTTTATGCACTTGAGTATGCTAATTTTGAGCTGATTGATGACTTGATTTATAGAATTGTAGTTACTTTTCTTTGTTGTTCATTGTCCTTGGAAAACAATTTATGGTGTTTTACATCAACCTACGGGTTAAACCGGTGTTATTTAATTGTTTTGATTGTGAATTTTAACTTAGAACGTTGATAATATCATATGCATGTGTTTCTTAAATAATGATTCAATTAATGATGTTTCGAACCAACTGCACCTAATACCACACCTGAAAGTGAGATTTTGAGCCAGTTGAGCATTCATTATGCTTATGCTCTTTATATTTCTTGTTTGAGTGTGCATTGTACTTAACTTTGCTCCTAGAACTTGCTTTGTAATGCATGTTGAAGTTACATGAATATTGTGAATACCATGAGATGATTTGGGCGATTTAGGATTCCCCACATTTGACCAAAAGCCTACCACCTTATGTTTCCATTAGTTAGCCAATTTTTGAGCCTTAACCTTTTCTTCATAATCTACACATATACACTTCAATTATACCATTCTTTACATTTATCTTTCCTTTACCCTTATGCTGGAATTTCTTTATGTGATATGTTCAACTTTATGTGGGATTAAAATGCTAGTTGCTATGTTGGTAAATTCACTAAATCTTTTGATATTTTAAATGCTCCCTTTGATCCAATTTGTATTTGATATTCTTTATGTTTATTCGAGTTGTATGCAGCGGTCGCTAATAAGCTGCTAGTTCATTTCTTTTGAAAATATATATATATATAATAAACAAATCTCTTTAATTATTTATCTTTTTATTGGATTTAGAGCATTTGCGAGCGTTATTCTATGAAGTAGGGATTTTAGTGAATGATTCTTTTTGTGATCTTAGGCATTTAATCCTTTGAGCATATACTATTGTTTATCGCACGAATTCCAGCATTTTCATACTTCTATCCAAATCTCCGTACCTTTGCCCTAGCCCCATTACAACCTTGGTAAAGACCCTTTGATTCTGGTATTTACTTATTCACAGTAGCGAAGATATGATTTATGAGCAAGCTTATGGTGAGCGGGTCTTGTGCATTTACTTTAAGGGATTTGTTATTCACATAATATACACTTTGAGCGACTTGAGTGATCCCTGTGAGGCATTGGTTCATGATGTTTGTGTTAAGTTATCATTTAAGTTACTCATGCATTAATATTATTTCCATTCTTTGTTAATGATTTGTAATTTGATTTATGATTGAGTAACCTTTGAGATGCGTTGAATACTCTCTGTTGTGGACTAGGGGCAACCAAAGGAATTGCTAGAATCTTGTAGTTTTATGAGGTGAGTTGTTAATTGCTTGAGGACAAGCAATAGCTTAAGTGTGGGGTAATTTGATAAGCATAGTTTTACACATATTTGCTTGTATATTATTGCGTATGTTCTTAGCAATTATTGTGCTTTTATTCCCAGATCACCCGTGTTTTATGTTCTTTTGCATTTCAGGAACATTTATAGTACCATCATCGTTGTTTAAGCAATTATAGATCAATACGTGTGGAAACGGACGAGAATTCATCAAGATCGGACAAGAGCCCGCAATGCATACATTGAGCACGGCCTGGACTCTGGCCGTGCTCAACCATTGGCTTTGATTCTTGAAATTGGCACTTTGGGCACAGTTTTCGTAGCCACCACAGCCTTCGGCACGGCCCGTGGTGGCCAACACGGGGAGGAACACGGCCGTGGTGAAACCCTACTTGGTGAGATCCACAGTTTCGTACGGCTGGACTTGGCCGTCTTGACCAATACCGGCCTTGAACACGGCCGTGCTGAGTTAAATATATAAGAAAAAATGAGTTTTTCTTAAGAGGGAGGAGGAAAAAAGAGTGACACTGAGCCCTAGTGGGTGGTTCGGTTTCTGCATAATACTGAGTGCGAGAGAGAGTTGCAGTGAGTAAGAATCCCGGAATCGTAAGATTCCGAGTGCAAAACAGTAGTGGAGCAATTCAAGAGGCAGTTTGGGAGATTAATCAAAGTGTAGATCTAGATTTGGAGCTGTTCATCCAATTCGAGAGAAAAGGGTGTACATGTTTTATTTTCATTATTCTTTCATTGTAATTGATTTCCTAGATTGTTTTAAACATGAACATGTTTAGCTAAATTGATTAAATCCATTGGGATTTCTTTGCTATGTTGGTTTGATATTATATTGTTGGATTGTTTGAGTTGGTTTTGTATTCTTCTTGTTTTCAGTGTTAATAAGATTATGCATTATTCATGAGACGTTGTGAATTATGATGTTTAGATTGCTTTATGAGATTGAGAAATCCATTTGGCAATTGGAACTTTGAATAACAAGAACTGGTTAATAATCGCTTAAAGATAAGGATAATTAACTAGCTGGATTAAGAATTAACAAAGCTTAATAGAGGCGGATTAAAGCTTAATGCTAATTTAAGAATCAATCGTTAGGAAGAGATTCCAACTTTAGGTTATTAGGTTTAGGAATTCGGTTATCTCGAGAGAAGCAGAATTCGATTAAGAATCCACGGGTAGCATAATTAGACTCACCGATCCTTTATCTTTTGTTTGATTGCCAACTAGTTTAGATTCTCTTTGGGTTTATCTTCTTGTCTTGATTATTTCACTTATCAATTACTCCTGCATCTCCCTCGGAACTTAGCTCGTAGTTAATAGTTAGTTTAGAATTTATTCATCATCCATTTTAGGTTAATATAACAAAGAACAAAGGAGTAACTCTGGGCTTTCACTTTCCCGAGGAATACGACCTTGATACTCGCCATTAGTGCTAGACTGCATCGATAGGTACACTGCCTTAGATTGTAGCTAACACGAGTAGCACCCCATTAGTCCTCTTTCATCTCATCCTCCACAACCTCTCCCAAATCTGTGCCAATCCAAGTTGGAACCTCGCTCCTCCTCTTCGTAGTCATCTTCATAGTAATCATCATGATCCGTATGCCTTAGCCTACTTTTATTGATGTTGAAACGCCTAGGCTTTCCTCTTTGAGAATTGGACTCCACTCGCTCAAATGTTACATCCATGTTGTCAAACCTTAGAGTTAGACATCCTAAGGTCCCTTGAATGGATTTCATAGAGTTTGAGATCCAGCTCTCACAGCTCATCATTTGAGATCCCTTTATCCTTGCTTTAGGACATGATTCTAATCTGCAACACAAAGATCAAAATAAAACCTCACCTGAATACGAGCGTTTTCATGTTTGGGATGCATATAATAAAGTAATTTGGGTAGGAGTATTATTAGGTAGGCCCACATGAATTTCTTCTTGTTTTTCATTTAAGCTGGCTCATAAGATTTAGGACTACGAGAGTTGTTACCAATCAACTCCTCTCTAGTTCTTGATTTGACCTTAGTTTATTCATCTTTCTTTTTTTTTTTTTTCATATTTAGATTCTAGTTTCTTCTTCTAGTAGAATGAGGGCATTCACATGTAAGAATGCATAGAATACTTGAGGCTAGTAAGGATATTATTTCAGTTTTCCACCTTGTCGAAAATCAAGTTATGGCTTATTTCAAGAACCTTATGGACTTATGAACACTCGTGCTAGCGAACATAGACTTACCGCTCACGTCTTTCCTTTGTTTTGTGTTCTTTATCTACCTTTATATTTAAATCAATTCGATTTGATCCTTATGCTAAGCCGTATGAAAGAGAATAAAAAACTTGTGATATTTTTTCCTTATCGGATCCAAAATCCTACCTATGTTTTGATTTTATTTGTTTATTTTGTGTCTTTCTTTTTAATCTCTATCTAGTATGATGGTTTAGTTTTATTAGGGGAGCATAGATACAAGTGCTGAGTGAAAGCACGTGGAAGCGGTAATCATAAGCACCAATCCAATGTTTGGACGAATGAGAAGAAGGAAAATTAGTTGATTGAGTATTGATATCATTGTTGGAATGATTGTAGACGAATCTCTTAGAGGAAAGAGGGAACGATGAGAATAGAGACACTCCTAAGTATTTCGATTCAGTATATGCATCATTGGGATCTCCATCGTTCCTTGTTCCTATATGCACTAGGATTGCTGATGACATAAGGATTGGTGTAAGGAATCATGGGAGCATAATTGACTAGTTGACCGGTGGCATTCGGGCTTAGCTTGATGATCAAGCAAGACGAGACATAAATACACACGTGTAAGGGATAAATCATATTCTTTCAATTAATCCAAGCTAGAATGAGTATGTTTTGATGTTTGGAAGGCATATAATAAAGTAAATTAGGTCGGAGTGTTATTCGGTATGCCCACTCGAATTTTCCCTTGTTTTCATTAAGGAATCATAGGAGTGCAATTGACAAGCTTGACTGGTGGTGTTGGGGCATGACTTGATGATCAAGTAGCATGAGATGTAAATCCATGCGCGTAAGGGAGAAATCATATTGCTTTCGATTAATACTACTAGGAATGTGCACATTTTGATGCTGTGAAGGGATATAATGAAGCAAATTGGGTCGGAGTATTATTAGATATGCCCACGTGAATTTTTCCTTATTTTCATTAAAGAGTCATGGGAATATAATTGATAAGGTTCATCGGTGGCATTGTAGCATGACTTGATGATCAAGCAGGATGAGACACATGTCCATGCACGTAATGGAGAAATCATGTTGCTTTCAATTAATCCAAGTGGCAATGCACACATTTTGATGTTTAGGATGCATATAATGAGTAATTTGGGTCAGAGTGTTATTAGGCATGCCCACACAAATTTTTCCCTTGTTGTCGTTAAATTGGCTCATAAAATTTAGGACCACGAGAGTTGTTGGCCAGTCAACTCCTCTCTAGTTCTTGATTTGACTTTATTTTATTCATTTTTCTTTATTTATTTATTCATATTTAGCTTATAGTTTCTTCTTCTTATGGAATAGGGCTTCCACACATGCAACCAAATACTTGATACTAGTGAGCATATTATTTGTCTTCTGCGTTGTGGGAAATCAAGTTATAGGTTCTTTCAAGAACCTTGCAGACTTATGAAGACTCGTGCTAGCAAACCTAGACTTATCTCTCACGTCCTTTCTTTAAACGTGTTCTTTGTCTACCCTTGTGTTTAAATCAATTCGATTTGATCCTTACACTTAGCCATATGGAAGAGAATAAAGAACTTGCAATTTCTTTTCTTATTGGATCTGAAATCCTACCTATGTTCTTATTTCTTCATTTCTTTTGTTTGTCCATTTCTAATACATGTCTAGTATGATGGTTTGGTTTTATTTGGCAAGCATAAACACAAGTGTTGAGTTAAAGCGTGTGGAAGCGGCAAACATAGGCACTAATCTAATGGTTGGAAAAATCTGAAAAAAATAAAATTAGTTAATCGAGTATTGATATCATTTTCCAAATACCACTTTGTCCAGCCAAAACTCACACTTGCTCAACTTGGCATACAATTGCCTATCTCTTAATGTTTGTAATACAATCCTCAAGTGCTTTGCATGTTTCTCCTCTGTTCATGAATACAACAGAATGTCATTTATAAATACAATTATAAAATTGTCTAAATAAGGCTTGAATATCCTATTCATCAAGTCCATGAATGCAGTTGGAGTATTAGTTAAGCCAAATGGCATTGCTAAAAATTCATACTGGCCATATCGAGTTCCAAATGCTGTTTTAGGAACATTTGCTTCCTTAATCTTTAATTGGTGATACTGGATCTTAAATTAATCTTAGAAAATACATGAGCTCCTTGTAATTGATCAAATAGATTGTCAATACGTGGCAATGGATATTTGTTGTCACAACCGTATTTTAAATAATAATTAATATGCATTAGCATATCATTAAAACATGTCATTTGCATCATAATTTTGTGTAACACCTTTCGCTATATTAAGTGGTAGAAGGATATATGAGTGTAGTAGAGTTTATGGGTATTTCAATTAAATGAGGACAAAATTATAAGGATAGTTAGAGGAGTTATTTGTAGTATAAGTTTGAGTGAGGGGTTAATTGATTGATATAATTTATAGTGAAGGTTGTATGGGGAGGAAAGTTATAAGGACAAGTGGCACCTTAAAGAGAGTGATAAGTGGCAATAATAATAATAATAATAACAATAATAATAATAATAATAATAATATGAAAAGGTGAGTGGGGAATCTCTACCATTTTGTTCCTTTCTTCTTCTATTATTTTTTTCTCTTTTTCTCAAACTCCATTAACATCATTTGAAGCTTTTGATAGAGAAGATAATTAAGGTTTGGAGAAGGTTTCATTGTTGATAGATTTACCTGAAGAGCAAGAAGCTTAATACAAGTGAGTTTATCTTTAACTATCTATTTGAGTGATTAAGTTAGGTTTTTGGGTAATTTGAAAAAAACTTGATTTGAACCTGTAGTACTATAATTAGGACATAATATAGCATGATAGATATGTAATTTTATGGAGAAATATATCATTTGATGTTTGATTACATGAATTGTAGATATTTGCATGTTCCTAATTTTTGACCTATGTAAAACAGTCTAAGAATTTTGACTATAACTTGAGTTATATAAGTTCAAATTTAGTGAATTTAGTGTCTATAGAAACTTCAAAATTTTATCTATAAGCCTACAAAACTTTATGATAAAATTCATCCATTTAGTTGATCGTTTAAGAGACAAATTTTTACTGCTATGCTGAAACAGGAATTGGAGCAACTGTACTAAACTTATCATAACTTTCTTTACATAAATGATTTTAAGGTAATTCTTATTGATACAGTTTGTAAATAGATGTAAGTATGATTATGAAAAAGATGATATTTTTATTATTTGTATATAATTTCTGGTGTAGTTTTAAATTTTGTACCTGTAAGGTGCCTATAAAAACAAACATGCTGTCATGTTATCATTCATCTCATGCATGATATTAAATCAAGGATAGATGATCATTTGGTGAATTGGAATATTTTTAGGGAGATTCAGGGCTGATATATATATATATCTATAAGCCTTATTATTGAACTGTACTTTGTATTCAATATGTGAATAGATGTGTCCAAGGACAAGGAAGTAGTAAGAAGAGAAGAATAAGACTACCTTGTTGTCCTATAAATTTTTGTAAGTATTTAATAACTAGACTTTCTATATATTGAGTAGGAATTGCTATGTTTGATTATTTGACATCTTCTTGGTTGATTAAGTTGGTGTTTGCTATGCTCTTGGCTTGTTGAGTGGTAATGAATAAATTGATACTTGTGAATTATGAATTGGATGAGATATTACTTGAGTTGAGTTTTTATGAATTGATTGTGATGTGTGGTGAAGTGAATTGATTGTGATTTGTTATGAAGTGAAGTGAATTAATTATGATTTGGGGAAAGGATGACTTTCAGATTGATACGTGTGTGATCGGGAAAGCTGAGCCGGGCCGCTAGCTGCCCGAGTATGTGAGATGGTGAGACTGAACCGGGCAAATAGTCTCATCAGGTAGCCACCGGAACATGAATTATGCGAGGTAAGTCATCCGACCTTACTTTTATGGAAATTAATGTAAAATGGAATTGTTTGTTTGGTTGAAATATTGAATTGGTTGAGTTTGAAATTGTTTGTGAATTAATTGTATGGTTTATGTGCTTAATATAAATTTGGTAATTTTTGCCTAATATACTACTGTTTAGTAAATTAAATACTCATTAAGTTGCTAGCTCATCCCTTGGCCATATTATTTTTTCTTTCTAGGTTAGTGCAGTTGTAGATAGCTTTAGATGTGCATTACTCCCTTTTGCATCGGTTAGCATTTTCAGGTGGGCTAGAGGAATTATCTCGAGCATAGGGGGCATTTTAGATACTTGTGTGTATTTAACTTATGTATATTAAGCTTGTAATGCTACATAAGTTTATAAATATATATATATTGGAATTATGTAATAATTTATGTTTATAAAGTGAAAGATATTGATCTCGTTAATACTAGTTGGTAAAATTTTCACTATATTTTCTTTATGAAATGTTTTTAGGCCATATTATATATGTGTATCAGCTTAGCTTGGATTTAAAACCTTTATAATGCTATTTACAAGTTAATTACGTATTTTGGTATTTATTTGGATGTTTTGACTTTAGGCGTGATAGTTTTTGGTATCAGAGCAGGGATTAGACTGTTGGGACATGAGAATGAGTATGAGTATGCATGTATGTGTTTGTGTTATGCTATTGGAAGTGTATGTGTTTGTGATATATGAATCTAAGTTAGAATTGCTAATATGTTGTAATGTGCAAAATGCTTGTATGAATGAATTGATAGGAATAGAGGGGATTAAGATCACATGATGCAAGCATATAGTAATTATGCATAAGGGATTCTTTATAGTAAAGTTTATTAATGATATAGGCATGGATGAACACTTCATTGGCCTAGTAGGTTCACATGAGTCAGTTCATGCACATCATGTTGAACAAGAGTAGGTGAATGAAAATGAACCGCCACAAGGAAGAGCTAATGGGTATGCTCAGCAAATAGCTGAAGAGTTAAGAAGATTAGCTCAACAGTAACAACATCCACCTCCATTGGATACACCTGCATTAGATTCAAAATTTGGGAAGTTAAGAAAGCATGGGGAAAAAGAGTTTAAGGGGACAATTGATCTGATAGTAGCAGAGGAATGGCTGAAGTTTGTTGAAGGTATATTTACACAATTTAAAACCCAACCGACGACATAAATGAAAGTGAGGTATGCAACCTCCTTGTTCCTTAAAGATGCAAGAAACTGGTGGGAGAGAGTTCTAGGTAGCCAAGCACAACCATTGACCATGACATGGGAAGAATTCCTGAAGGAGTTCAAGGTGAAGTATATGCCACCAATATATCAAGAGAGGAAGAAGAATGTTGGCTTTAATTGGGGTGATGCACAAGAGAATACTTTTAATATGCTTAAAGATAGATTGTGTAATGCTCCTTTGTTGATTTTATCTAACTTTGACAAAACCTTTGAGATTGAAGGTGATGCTAATGGCATTGGTGTTGGGGCTATTTTTATGCAAGAACAAAAGCCAATTTGCTATTTTAGTGAAAAGCTAAATAGGGCAGCACTTTGGTACCCAACATATGACAAAGAACTCTATGCTTTGTTCGTGCTTTGCAAACATGGCTACACTAGCTTTGGCTTAAGGAGTTTGTGATACATATAGATCATGAGAGTTTGAATCATCTCAAGGGGCAAGACAAGTTGAATCGAAGACATGCAAAGTGGATGGAATTCATTGAGACATTCCCATATGCGATCAAGTAAAAGAAAGGTAAGGAGAATGTGGTTGCTAATGCATCATCTCGAAGGTATGCTTTGCTGAATACTCTTAAATTCTAAGTTGTTGGGTTTTTGAGTTGATTAAGGAGTTGTATTTAAATGATAGTGAATTTGGTAATGTGTTTAATACTTGTGCTAATGGGGCTGCCTTCAACGATTTCTATGTGTTTGATGGATATCTTTACAAAAAGAATCGCCTATGCATTCCTAATTGTTCTTTGCGTGAGATACTTTTTAAGGAGGCATATGAGGGCGGTTTAATGGGTCATTTTAGGGTGCGTAAGACTTATGGCATACTGATTGAACATTTCTTTTTGCCTTGCATGAAATGTGATGTGAATAAGGTCGGTGGCCGATGCATTGTGTGTTTAAAAGCTAAGTCTAATTTGTAACCCCATGGGTTATATACTCCTTTGCTTATTCATTATATTCCTTAGACATGTTTATTTATGGATCTTGTACTTGGATTGCCTAGGACTGGAAGGGCAGAGATAATATATTTATTGTTATGGAGCGATTTAATAAGATGGCTCAGTTTATACCATGCGATAAACTGATGATGCTACTTGCATTGTTGAATTGTTTCTTGTTGAAGTCGTGCGGTTGCATGGAGTTCCAAGAACCATTGTAAGTGATAGGAATGTTAAATTCTTAAGTCATTTTTGGCATGTTTGCAATCGGTAGAGGAGGAGATTGAGGTTGAAATACCTGTTGATAGACCACTAGGGATGGAGAATCACAACAGAAATGCTGCGGCAGACGCCAATAGAACAATGTATGAGTTTTCTAGACCATCATTGGTTGGGATATAGACGATTATACTCAGACTGTCGATGGCAGTTAATAACTTTGAAATTAAGTCAAACGTGATTCAGATGGTTCAGAATAATATTCAGTTTGGAGGGTTACCGAGCGAGGATCCTAATGCTCACATTGCTAACTTCTTGGAGATATATGATACCTTCAAGATAAATAAACCTATTGATGATGCCATTCGGCTGAGGTTGTTTCCATTTTCTTTGAGGGATAGAGCAAAGAGATGACTGCAGTCCCTTCCACCGAACACTATCACTACTTGGAATTCTTTAGCTGAGAAATTTCTTTACAAGTACTTTCCTCCAGCTAAGACTGCTAAATTAAGGAATGACATTTCTTCTTTTGTGCAGATGGATGACGAGAGCATGTATGATGCTTGGGAGATGTACAAGGACTTGTTGATATGCTGTCCACACCACAGTCTTCCACTCTGGATTTGGGTTCAGACATTTTACAGTGGTTTGAACCTTGCTACTAGACAGATGGTTGATGCAGCAGCAGGAGGGGTGCTGAATAGTAAGACGCCCGAGCAGGCTCAGAACTTGATTGGGGAGATAGCTATGAACAATTATCAATGGCAGCCTTCTAGGAGCCCACCAATGAGGCAGGGAATGGTCAATCAGTTAGATTCTATAGCAGCCTTGGCAGCTCAGGTGGAGCTATTGGCCAAGAAGATCGACCAGCTCCAAATGCCAGGAGGTTAGTTTGCTAGTACTTCTGTTCCTTCTTCCTCTTCTATTTTATCCACTGACCTTGAGCAGGTAGATTATATGGGCAATGGCTCGAGGCAGCAAGGGAACCCTTACAGCAACACTTAAAACCCAGGGTGGCATAATCATCCAAACTTCGGTTGGAGAAATAACAACGGCCAGGGTCCACCAGGCTTTCAAAGATTGCATCAGCAGCCACTACAGCATCAGCAGGCTAGATTATCACAACTTCCTCCACTAGCCGAGAAAAAAATCTATTTTGGAGGAGCTGATGATGAAGTTTGTCACGTCTACTGAGACGAGTTTCTAGCAGACTAACAGTGCTCTTAGAAATCAGCAGGCGTCCATTCAGAACTTGGAGAGTCAGATTGAGCAGATTTCTAAGATGTTGTCTGAGAGGCAAGGAGCGCTCCCAGCACTACAGAGTCAAACCCGAAGGAGCATTGCAAGGCTATCACCTTGCGATAAGGTAAGTAGTTATCTAGTTCTTTTCCATTAGCTGATGATGATGATGTTTCTATGTAGGATGAGCCAGTTGGGAAGGAGCCAGAGCTTAAGGTGATAGAAGTAGAGAAAGTGGAAGACAGGCCCTGTGAGAGAGTACTAGCCACCAGTCCTCTACCCTGCTCGACTTAAGCAGGAGAAGGTTGATAAGCAGTTTGGTAAGTTCCTTGACTTCTTTAAACAACTGTGTATTAACTTACCTTTTGTTGAGGCTATTTCGCAAATGCCGAAGTATGCCAAGTTCTTAAAGGATATTTTGAGCAACAAAAGGAAGCTGGAGGATTTGGGACTAGTGACTTTGAATGAGGAGTGTTCAGCTCTTCTTCAGAACAAGCTGCCACTCAAAAGGAGAGATCTAGGGAGTTTTACTATTCCTTGCATTATTATTGATTTGCCTATTAGTGGTGCATTGGCTAATTTAGGAGCTAGTATTAATTTGATACCCACTAGTTTGTTTGATAAGTTAGGTTGGAGTGAACCTAAGCCTACTAAGATGCGCATTTAGTTAGCTGATAGGACTATTAAAATTCCTAGGGGTATTATTGAGGATGTGCTTGTTAAGGTAGACAAGTTTATTTTTCTTGTTGATTTTGTAGTTATGGACGTGGAAGGTGAGAGTACTGTGCCTTTGATCCTAGGTAGACCTTTTCTTGCAACATCTAGGGTTGTTATAGATGTTTGTGATGGAAAGCTTCAGCTTAGGGTAGTTGATGAGACTATTACCTTCAACTTAGCTACTACTATGAGATATTCTCTAGACCATGACGATGTTGTGTTCTCTATGGATATTCTAGATGATATGGTTGAGTCTCATTTGTAGGAAATATTGCTTGATGATCCTTTGCAGGTAGCATTGCAAGGAGATGAGGAGAAGCTTTCCAACGAGCAAGTGTTGGAGCAGCTCGCTAGTTTGTTAGCTATTGAGCCTAGCTGTTCTATTGACCCATTTCTTTCTCTTGACAGGTCAGGAGTGCAAAAGGTAAAGTCTTCTTTCGAGCTACCTAACCACTTGAGCTATGGATTTTTGGATGAGGCAGCAAAGTTGCAGCAGATTTAACCCCATGTGAGGCAATGATTCTCAGATTTTTGGTTTGGATTGTTTATCATTTTGTACTTGCAGCATTATTAATTTTGTTCTATTTGCAAAAGCTTCTTAACTTTAGTTACTAATGAGATTCTTTTGTGTTGTTTGGGTATTGTTGAGAGCTGACTTTTTGCATGATTTTGGATGAACATTATTATGTTTGCTTATGAATTGGATTATTGATTGCTTGAGGATTTTTATGCTAGATTCACCATATTGGGTATCTATTTATGTTTTCAGGTTATTTGGGCTCTCAGCATCATTTCTAGAGAAAACCTGAAGGACTTCAGGGCCTAAATAGGACTTTCGAGTGGATTTCAAGGCCTGAGCACGGCCCATGGCATGACCTATGCTCAAGTGAGGGCAATATAGTCATTTCTCTAGGAGTACTGCATTTTTTAGGCCAGTGCACGGCCTGGTGCACGGCCTATGGCACTGCTATGGCAGGGTCTGACGTTTGGCATTTTGGGGTGGTGCAAGGGCCATAGCACGGCCCATAGCACGGCTCGTGCACACATTTCCTATATATATGAGTTGAGTTTTTAAGAAAAGGGTTATGCATTTTGATTCCAAGACTCTTATGCGCTCGTGACCTTCTGCTTTCCGGACTTCTTGACTGACCTTGGGAGACCATTTTCACATATTGAAGGACAGATTTGAGGAGATTCAAGCTTGTTTGAGAGATCGAGGAGATGGATTCTGAAGCATTCAATATGATTTTGGCGCTGTCCACTTTAATCTGAGAGAAGGGTGTACATGTTCCGAGTTCATTTCTATTTTTCTTCTCTTTTAGTCATGTTCTTTTATGTGTATGAGTGAACTAGAGCTGATAAACCCATTGGGGTTCCTATTGTTGATGGATTGTTTTTAAATTATTTTGATTATTAGATTACCGATTTGTAATCCTTCTAGCTTTTCAGTAATAAAAGTTTGTTTCATTTTACTTGAGATGTTGAGTTGAATGTTGCTTGGATTGTTTAATTGGTATTGAGAAATTTGTTAAACAATTGGAACTTGATTAAGCAAGAACTGGTTAGTCACACTTAGAGATAAGGTTAATTGGCTAGCCGGATTAAGGATTAACAACTCTTAGTAGACTTGAATCAAATCTTAATGCTGTTCTGAGATTAATTGTTAGGTAAAGATTCTAGCTATTAGTTTCCAGAGTTAGGAACTTGGTGAGCTCGAGAGGGGATCCGAGTTCATTCTATGATTCAAGCACGGGTAATCAGTTTGGTAATCAAGATAGTCACCTTTAGTAATTCCATCTCAAATAGGTCCTCTTTGGTTTTGCTTTCTTCCTATGTTTACATCATTATCTTTTCAGTTTGTTTGGCATTTTACTTTTTCATTTCATCATTTCTAGTTTACAGTTTAGTTGACCTTTCACCATTTGCTTAAGGTTAGATAACACTTAGTACAGTAGTAGCTTTAGGTTGACCCGTTCCCTATGGGACCTTGATACTCACCATTAGTGCTAGACTATATCGATAGGTTCACTGCCTTAGGTGTAGTTGCATCAGTAGCCCATCAAGTTTTTTAAAGTTAATTTATTATAGTTTATGTTGATCATTTCATAGCATAAATTCTCTTTACTTGGTAATTAATTCATGTCCTTATTTTGTATGATTTAGCTATTAAAAATTGTCTATTTTGTGCTGGAATGCCATTAGGCATTAGTTTTTCTGCAAGAATTTGAGGCTTTGGTCATAGTGTTAAGCCTAAAGTTTTCTATTAATCAATTTATAGCTGTTATGCTACTGAATTTTCGGTGAAATTTGTTTTGGGAGACCATTTCACGCATTAACGGACGAATTTCTAGGGTTCAAGCATTGCATTGAAGATCAAGAGTTGATTTTGAGGCATTCAAGAGGCAATTCGAGGTTCATTATTTAGACTTGGAGATTGAAGACTATTCATCTGATTTGAAGAAGAAGGGTGTACATGTTTCCAATTTTCTCTTCTATATTTGTTCTTTATTTTGTTTTATTCATTAGCATGAGTAGCTAGAGTTGCTGAACCCATTGGGGTTCCTTTATTTGTTGGATTGTACTTCATGTTTATGAGATTTTGATTATCAATTCTTGTATTCTTCTTGCTTTCAGTATTAATAAGATATCACATTATTCATGAGACGTGAATTGTGTTCTTTAGATTGCTTTCTGTAATTGAGAAATTCATTAAATAATTAGAATTTTGAATAGTAAGAACTGGTTAATAATCACTTAGAGATAAATGTAATTAACTAGTCGAATTAAGAATTAACAACTCTTAATAGTAGTGGATTAATCTTAAGGCTAACCTAAAATCAATCATTAGGAAGAGATTCCGTAGTTTAGATTCTTAGGCTTAGGAATTTGGTCCTCTCGAGAAGGAAGTCGAATTCAATTTAGAATCCGTTCATGGATAATCATAATTGGTAATCAATCTAATTTATACATTTGTTAAAATCTAACTAGCTTAAGTCCCCCTTGGGTTTGCTTTCTTCACTTGATTGTTTCATTAAATCTTTGCAAATTTCTTGGCATTTAGTTAAACATTTAGCTTGCATTTAGTCATAGATTAGTTCTTTATTATTAATTTAAGGTTAGATAACATAAGACACTAGAGTAGTTCTAGGTGTACCCTTTCCTGAGAATACGACCTTGATACTGGCCATTAGTGCTAGTATGCATCGATAGGTTCACTGCCTTAGATTGTAGCTGCATCATTATCCCATCAGTTTGGGAGGCATATAATGCAGTAAATTGGGCTAGAGTGTTATTCAGTATGCCTACTCCAATTTCTTGTCATTTTCATTAAGTAATCATGGCAACGAAACTGACAGGCTTGACCAGTGGCATTATGGCTTGACTTGATGATAAAGCAGCATAAGTTGCAAATCCACGCGTTTAATGGAGAAATCATATTGCTTTCGATTAATACTAGTGGGAATGCACGCGATTCGATGCTAGGGAGGGATATAATGAAGCAAATTGGCATGGAATATTATTAGGTAATGCCCATGCGAATTTTCCCTTATTTTTGTTAAGGAGTCATGGGAACGTAATTGACAAGGTTCATCGGTGGCATTGTAGTGTGACTTGATGATCAAGCAGGATAAGACAAAAGTCCACATGCGTGATGGAGAAATCATGTCGCTTTCAATTAATCCACGTAGGAATGCACACATTTTGATGTTTAGGATGCATATAATGAAGTAGTTTGGGCCGAAGTGTTATTCGGTATGCCCAGGCGAATTTTTCTCTTATTTTTGTTAAGCTGGGTCATAAAATTTAGGACTATAAGAGTTGTTGGCCAGTCATTTTTATCTCTAGTTCTTGATTTGACTTTAGTTTATTCATCTTTCGTTCTTTATTAATTCATATTTAGCTTCTAGTTTCTTTTTTTATGGAATAAGACCTTTCACACTATAAAAATGACATGCAACCCAATACTTAAGATTAGTGAACATATTATTTTAGTTTTCTGCCTTACAAAGAATTGAGATATGGGTTCTTTCACGAACTTTTCATACTTATAAAGACTCGCACTAGCGAACCTAGATCTATCGCTCACATCCTTCCTTTCCTTGTGTTGTTTGTCTACCCTTGTGTTTAAATCAATTTGATTTGATCCTTACGCTTAGCTATATGGAAGAGAATAAAGAACTTGCGATTTCCTTTCTTATTGGAAATGAAATCCTATATATGTTCTCATTTCTTCATTCCTTTTCTTCGTCCATTTCTAATCTATGTCTAGTATGATGGTTTAGTTTTATTTGGCAAGCATAAACATGAGTGTTAAGTTAAAGCATGTGAAAGCGGCAATCATAGGCACCAATCTAATGCTTGGACAAATGCGAATAATGAAAATTAGTTAATCGACTACTGACATCATTCTCCAAATGATCGCAAATGATTATTTTAGAGGAAAGAAGGAACGTCGAGTGTTGAGGCATGCCCAAATATTTTGATTCACCCATTGGGATGTCTATCATACCGTGTTCCTCTAGGCACGAGGACTCTTAATGACATAAGGATTGGCATAAGGAAGGATGGGAATGGAATTGAAAAGCTTGGTCGGTGGATTGGGTTGTGACCTGATCATAAAGAAGGACAAGACATTAATCCATGTGCGTAAGGGAGAAATCATGTTGTTTTCAATTAATCCAAGCATAATACAAGTTAGAATGCGAGCATTTTGATGTTTAGGATGTATATCATGAAGTAATTTCGGTGAGAGTATTATTAGGTAGGCCTATACGAATATCCTCTTGGTTTCATAAAGCTGGCTCATAAAATTTGGGACTATGAGAGTTGTTGGCCAGTCAACTCCTCTCTAGTCCATGATTTAACTTTAATTTATTCATCATTCTTTATTTATTTATTCATATTTAGCTTCTAGTTTCTTCTTCTTATGGAATAAGGGCTTTCGCACTATAGAAACTGCATGCAACTAAATACTTGAGGCTAGTGAGCATATTATTTTCATTTTCTACCTTGTGGGAAATCAAGTTTTGGGTTCGTATAATAACTTTGCAGACTAGTCAAGACTCGCACTAGCAAACATAGACTTATAGTTCATATCGTTTCTTTCTTTTGTGTTCTTTATCTACCCTTGTATTTAAATCAGTTCTTTTTTATCCTTAAGCTTAGCCATATGGAAGAGAACAAATAACTTATGATTTCATTCCTCATTTGATATGAAATTCTATCTATGTTCTCATTTTATTTATTTCTTTTGTGCCTCTCTATCTAATCTCTATCTAGTACGAGTGTTGAGTGACTGCTCATGGAAGAGGCAATCATAGGCACCAATCTAATGCTTGTACAAATGCGAAGAAAGAAAATTAGGTGATCGAGTATTAATATCATTCTTCAAATGATCGTGAATGAATCTTTTAGAGGAAAGAGGGAATGACGAGAATCGAGGCATGCCTAAATATTTTGATTCAAGATGTGCATTATTAGGATCTCCATCATTCCTTTTTATTCTACGCACGAGGACAACTGATGACACAAGGATTGGCGTAAGGAATCATGGGAACATAATTGACAAGCTTGATCGATGGCATTTGGGCTTAGCTTGATGATCAAGCAGGACAAGATGTAAACCCAAGCGTTTAAAGGAGAAATCATATTGTTTTAATTAATCCAAGCACATCAAGCAAGACTGTGAGCGTTTTCCCTTTCGAGATTTGCACCATTTGGATCTCCATCATTTCTTGTTCCACTAAGCATGAGGACTCTTAAAGACAAAAGGATCAACATAAGGAATTATGGGAATGCAATTAACAAGTTTTACCGGTGGCATTAGAGCATGCTTGATGATCAAGCAAGATGAGACCTAAAACCACGTGCGTAAGGGAGAAACCATATTGCTTTCGATTAATCCAACCGAGAATGTGCGTGTTTTGATGTTTGGGACACATGAATTATGCTAATGCAATTGACAAGCTTGACTAGTGGCTTTAGGGCTTGGCTTGATGATCAAGCCAGATTAGACGTAAATCCACAGGCGTATAGGAGAAATCATGTTGTTTTCAACTAATCCAAGCATAATACAACTGGTAATGCAATGTTTTCATGTTTGGGATGCATATAATGAAGTAATTTGGGTTGAAGTGTTATTAGGTAGGCAAACATGAATTTCTCCTTGTTTTTATTGAGCTCGCTTATAAAATTTGGGACTACGAGAGTTTTTCAACAGTTGACTCCTCTCTCGTTCATGATTTCATTTTAATTACAACCGGGAATATGAGCATTTTGATGTTTGGGACACATATAATAAAGTAATTTGGTCCAAAGTGTTATTTGGTAGGGCCATTCTCCATTATTTTTGTTACGCTGGCTCTTAAAATTTGGAACGTGACTTGGTGATCAAGCAGCACGAGACGCAAATCCACCCGTGTAAGGGAGAAATCATGTTGCTTTCAATTAAAACAAGTGAGAATGCAGACTTCTTTTACATTTGGGATGCATATAATGAAGTAATTTGGGGAGCATAGACCCGAGTATTGAATGAAAGCGCATGCAAGCAGAAATTATATACACCGATCCAATGCTTAGACAAAGTAAAGAAATAAAATTAGTTTATCAAATATTGATATAATTCTTCGAATGATCACAGACGAATCTTTTTAGCATTTCCTCTTTCCTCCCAAAGAATCATCCGCGATCATTCGGAGAATGATATCACTGCTCCATCAACTAATTCTCATTCTTCACATTTGTCCAAGCATTGTGCCTATGATTGCCTCTTCTATGCACTCTAACTCAACACTCATATTTATGCTCGCCAAATAAAACAAAACCATCATACTAGACATAGATTAGAAAGAGAATTACAAAAGAAACGAACATATGAGAACCTAGGTAGGATTTCGTATATGATAAGGATAGAAATTTCAAGTTCTTTATTCTCTTCCATGGCTAAGCGTAAGGATCAAATTGAATTGAGTTAAATACAATGGTAGACAAAGAACACAAAACAAAGGAAGGACATGAGCGATAAGTCTAGGTTCACTAGTGTGAGTCTTCATAAGTCTGCAATGTTCTTGGAAGAACCAATAACTTAATTCTCAACAAGATAGAGAACTGAAATAATATGCTCACTAGCCTTAAATATTCGGTTGCATACAATTTTCATAGTAGGGAAGCCCTCATTCCATAAGAAAAAAAAACTATAAGCTAAATATGAAAAAGCAAATAAAGGAAGATGAATAAACTAAAGTCAAATCAAGAACTAGAGAAGAGTTAACTGATCAACAGCTCTCATAGTCCCAAATTTTATGAGCCAGCTTAACAAAAATAAAGGATAATTTGCATGGGCCTATTTAATAACACTCCGGCCGATAATCATTTAACTATTGCAAATTATATGGCCTAGGATGTTTAAGTGTAGGCAAGTTAAGTAATTCCACCAAATAAGTGCTACAAGCATTGGTATAACTCCCATTTTCAATGATTAAGCCACATACCTTATCTTCAATTTGACACCTTTGATGAAAGATGTTGTCACGTTGCTCATCTTCCTCTTCCTCCTTTGCTTGCACACTTAAAGAATGCCTTGCAACTAGAAATTCTTTTTCATCAACTTCCCTCAAGTCATCTTCTATGTCGCTTGCATCTTCAAGAGGTGGCATCACATCCTCCTCATCTTCACTATCATCCTCTCCATTAACAATAACCATTGTCTTCTTGTTTGGACAATCTCGTTGCATATGTCCTCTCCCCTTGCACTTGAAACACTCAATGCTGCTTGTCTTGGGTTTATGCATCTCAAATTGCTTTTCACTCCCTCCTCCCTTGCCCCCATTATTATTGTCAAATTTAGGCTTGAAGGTGCTTTTGTCTCCACTTTTCCAATTTCGCTACCAATTGGATATTGTAGTAGACAAACTAGGCTTGGAAGATATTCCCTTCAATTGCCTTCCAAATTTGAGTGCCATGTGGTATACGTCTTCTAACTCTGCATATGGATGCAATTCCATAACATTAGCAATTTTCTTATTTAGCCCACTCAAGAAACGAGCCATGGTTTGCTCACGGTCTTCCTCAATCTTAGCACGGATGAATGTCACCTCCATCTCTTAAAAATACTCCTCACACAGTTCGCGAACCTTATGTAAGCCTTTGAAGTCGGTTGTGCAAATCTCTATAGTAGTGATTCGGCACAAATCTCTTTCGTATGACATTCTTCATCTCTCGCCATTAGAGATAGGTTCCTCTTAATTTTGTCTCCTTGAAACCTATAGTTGATTCCACTATACTAATCCACCTTCTTCTCCCATGCTAGATATGCTTCAGGGTCACTCTTGCCATGGAAAGCAAGAATCTTCATCTTTATACTCCCAAGGTTGTTATCTTGCCTTCTATGCCCCTGTATATTATCATCAATGGACTCGTGATCTTCATCATACCATCTCTACTTACGAGCTTGTCTAAGCGCATGTTGGTTTATGTCATTGATGTTGTCATTGGTGGCATTTTGATTTGTCTCCACTCTATCCACTCGATCATTAAAATCTTGTACTTGCCTCCCTATACGATCCAAATGCTCCATGACTTATGGCATGGTTGACTCCGGTGGATAAGCCATGACAAGCTACAATAATAACTTAAAATGAGCAAAGAGACATCATAAGTAACACCCCATTGATGTTGTCATTGGTGGCATTTTGATTTGTCTCCACTCTATCCACTCGATCATTAAAATCTTGCACTTGCCTCCCTATACGATCCAAACGCTGCATGACTTGTGGCATGGTTGACTCGGGTGGATAAGCCATGACAACCTACAATAATAACTTAAAATGAGCAAAGAGACATCATAAGTAACACCCCTCACGTGTTTACACTCAAAGTATGTCACTCATACTCGTGTTTCACTCAATTAGGCTTTTACACTCTAATGATCTCACCACTTGCCTTTCACCTCTCAAATTATTTTCTTATAGTTCTTATGGAACTTAAGCTACTAATTTTCAAATTGGACTCAATGTAAAAACTAAACTCAACATTGACTATAAGAATCAAGAAAACACAATAAACAAAAACAAGAATCAAACAAGGAAAAAACAAGAAAAACTCGAATAGGTGTTTGAACTACCCCCACACATAACTCTAAGAAAGATCATAATTGAAATATGGCAAAGGACTTGAATTTGAACTGAAGTAATGACTTGATGTATTTTAGGCCAAATTTAATTCTATAAACTCAACTTTATCACAAATTAGAAGTCTTTCTTTTGGCATTTTTTTCTTTTCTTTTACTTTCTCTTTCTTTTTTTTTTTATTTATATTTTGTATGGCAACTTATGGCCAAATAATATTTTGTATTAGATTGTAGCAAGTTTTAAATAACAAGACACTAAGACTTGAAAACAAATGAATAAAGCAAAGATAGACTTAAAGGTGACAAATTTGCTAGGATAAAGAAGAAAAATGATAGATTTATTTATATATGTGGAAGAATGAATCTGACACTTAAATAAAACAAAAGGAAACAAATTGGACCTTAAATAAAAGAACAAGGGAAGCAAATTGAACTAAAATACTCTAGACAATGGATCACAAAGAAGAATAACAGATTGAGATAATAATTATTTTATTTTTTTGACACTAAAGAAAACAAATCAAATAAAAGATAAAGGATACATACTTGATTGATGAGCCAAAGCTCTGATACCAAATGATACGCACGTGGTTATCTTGTGTCAAACCCGTATTCAATGTTCATGTTTTCACTAAGGATCATTCACCTAATCAAGCAAAGAAACTCTAACTCCCAACAAGACCCTTAAATAACTTGTACTTAAGAACCTTAATTATAAAGAATTAAAGGTTGTTTAACATAAGCAAGGTTTAGACTAAACTAAGTTTGTAAAATACAAAGCCTTCACTCGAGAAATTCACGAAGTTTATAAAGAACAGAAGAAGGGAATAACTCCAAAATAATCAATATTGAACCAACCTTTACATAGAAATTCGTACTAGCTTATATAGGCTTTAGAAAAATGTAATTATATAATTATAAGGAAGCAAATAACAATAAGACTAGGAATAGAACTCCTAAACTAAAAGGATAACATAAAACAGGACTTCTCATTATTAAAAGACTTTTTTAAATGAACAAATACTCCTAAAATTCGTCTAACCCTAGCCTATATAATAAACATGAATTTGGGCTTAAGTAACATGTTTTAAGTGGCCTATGGTTGAGTATTGGACTCCAAATAACTTGACTTGTTTATTTTGGGCCTATTTTGACTTGTTCATGCCTCCATATATTGAATTAAGTTGATAGGAGTATCTTGGGGCTCATTTGTCTTGATTAAACCCAATCTCACTTGGACTTTGTATCTCCAACCCAAGCTTCAACTCTTGCTTCATGAACACTCCTAAAGCATCCTTGAACTTCTTCATGCGAACTCTAGCCATTGGTCCATCATATTTGAGTGGCTCATGTACAATCCTAGTTCGATTAAGATTCCTAGCTGGAATAGGACTCCAAATGAGAGTAGGATTAATACTCTGACCCAATTTACTTCATTATATGACTCATAGACATCAAAACATGTGCATTCCCACTTGTTATAATCAAAGGCAACATGATTTCTCCCTTATGCATGTGGATTTGCATCTTATGCTATAAATAAATTCAATGATAGAGGCCATTAATTAAAGTACCATATGCTATACATTCATTTCCAAAATAAACTTGATAAAAATCATTCGTAAACCTGAATTCATAATTCTTGACTACTAAAGTAGAAAGTGAAATGATATTTTTTGTATGCATTAGGTACATATAAGCAATCCTCTAATATTAATTTAGATCTGTAGAAAAAATAACATAAGCAGTTCCTATGGCAACTGCAGCAACATTTACTCCAATCCTAATTTTTAGAACTATCTGATCCTTCTTAAGGATCCTACTTTTTACTAGAACTATGCTTGCAAATTGATTGAAAGGGCCATTTTAAGTTTGCAAAGAATAGTAGATTATTAGTGACTTATTATGTAATTTCATTTTAATTTTGGTCTTTAAATCAAAATGATGACTTCCACTAACTTGGCGAATCTCACACTTCCTAGTGAGAAATGGAAATCCTCGTTAGTGGACTTCTAGCGGGTTATTGGTTTCTCACCAAATTTTAGTATCCCTCATGTTTCATCAATTATTGGGTTACTAAAATTTTATAAGTAAATATCTCATATTATATTCATCTTATGCATGATCCAACGTTTCATTGATTATTAGTCTATTGTACATAGTTAAGTCAAGCCCACTATCCAATAAATATAATTGCAATATTAGAACCTCATTATGAGTCAACATATTGGCCACTAATAATATACTTTTAACCTCAAATGATTAATAAAATTCAATAGATTTATCACATGATCTTTCATAAACCTGATTGCTTAGACCATAAAAATCTTTAAATTTTACATAATGGACAACCATGATATCAATTTCTCAAATCATACCATTTATCCACTTAATATTAATTGGAAGATTTTAGTCTTTATTAGGTCTCACCAGCATACATCCGTTTTAAACATACATCCCATGCATATCAAAGCGGATAAATAAACTCAGATGATTAAAAGGCAACCTATTCTAATTTAATTCCAGAGCCACGAATTAAATTTGGGCACCAAGGGTTATAATAAATTACAAGAACACTAAAAGCCTAAATGAAATCATGATGATCCAGTTTTCTTGCATTCTAAATGATCTGGTTCCCTTCTGATTCTTGAATATTCAAATTTCTTCACTTGTAACACTTTACAATTTATAAACCTTAGCATACCAAGGTGAAATAACATTAGAAAATCAAGGGGTACAAGTTGTAATGGAGGATTTAAGTTGAGAAAAGGAAATAACTTCTCTTTTATGAACGCGAAGAACACAAAGAAAAATTTGATTCTTGATTATTGATGATGTTTTTGTTAGAGAATCAAATAGAGATTCATAATTGCAAATCCTTTAGATTATCTCACACAAGTAACCTCAAGCAAAGCTATTCAATCATTAAAGATGAAGAACTCCTTCTCCACTCTCAAGTTTTCTAATGTGATAACCTTATTATGATAATAAGTATGTCGATTATCTCTATTTTTCTTATGATAATAGGAATAAGAAACTCTCTCATATACTGTTAAGGATTCATAATCCTTAACACAGTTGTACAAACACAATTCATTACAAAACTGTTTTGTGATGACATGTGTCAAGCAGTATTGACACATGTCATCATAAAACTCTTTTGTGATGACACATGTCAAGCTATATTAATACCATGTGTCAAGCTATTTTCTTAACACCTGTCATCATAAAACTCTTTTGGTGATGACACGTGTCAAGTTGCTTTCCTAACATATGTTATTATAAAACCATTTTGTGTTGACACATGTCTAGATGCTTTCTCTACACGTCATCATAAACCCATTTATTATGACATGTGTCAAGCTACTTTCATGACACCTGTCATCATAAAACCCTTTTGTGATAACACATATCAAGTTATTATAAAAATAAATGTCATTACAAACTCTTTTATGATGACATGTGTCAAGCTCCTTCAATATATAGAACTTATATATTATATATTATCATTAGTTAGACATTTATGGACTTTAACTTTGAAAGATACTAGTGCTTAAAGTACAAGTTAAGTC
This sequence comes from Ricinus communis, assembly GCF_019578655.1. Classification (NCBI taxonomy): domain Eukaryota; kingdom Viridiplantae; phylum Streptophyta; class Magnoliopsida; order Malpighiales; family Euphorbiaceae; genus Ricinus; species Ricinus communis. Next base: position 12,530,768 of record NC_063264.1, on the reverse strand, counting down.
CATCGCCATGCTTGAGTTGATCTTAACGTGTGTGACTTTCTAGGTTTATTATTAATTAGCAATGGAATTTAATATTAATTAAAATACTTTAATCAACTAAGGGAATAATTAAATAATTGTCTCTCAATCGTTTCTATAAATTATAATTGATGTCTAGTAATATATTATAATTATCCAATTAATAATAAAGGCATTGATCATCCATGAACCCTTTATTTATGATTACCGTGTAATTAAATCCTTCCATTGAATAATATTTCGATCAAGTGAGGATCATGAAATAGTCAAATCCACTAACTTGATTCTATGACCAAATCCAGGATACATCTCGACTAAATATGATTAATGCAAAAATTCTTTTTTCTATTAATCATAATTACCTCAACCAAGGATTTCTTAGTCAAGGTGTTATCGAATCGCATAGGATATTCTCCTTATTTACTCAAGGCAGTGGATTCCTTGTTGATGAACTGCTGCCTCCATGCATATGCAACTGGAGCCACTATCTTCAAGTACCCATTCTAAGTATGAACGGATACCTAAAGTATAAGCAAATTCTAATTACATATTCATGAGACAATTCTGTCACCTCAAGTCTGAGGATTAGTTATACCATCATAACTTAATAATGAATCAGTGGCTTAAGTAAATCATCCATGTGAATAATTATTTCTTCAAATCATGTTCAGTCCACTCCTATCACAAATGACACATAATGATTAACTTAGTAACTCATACTAAATGGCATGAGAGTCACCATCCTATATATTTTCATATCTCATACTAATCATACGTTTAAACGCAATATGTTGGTCTTCCGGATTAAAGATGTCCAATATTTAATCCTATAATAAAGAACTATTTTATAATATTTATTCTAAATATCATCTGCCACTCATATTCCCAAATCTTGAAAATGGGGTCTTTAATAAATATTATTGGACTCATTCAATAATTATATTACTATAGAAATGAGTGATCGGCAACTGCCATTAAATAAAAAGATATTCATTACATAATAATATCATAATGTATGAACTAAAAAGAAAAAGTCCAATTGGCTTTTAGGACATACATCTAACACCAATGCCACTGGTCAAGCTTGTCAATTGCACTCTTATGATTCCTTACTCCAGTTCTTGTGTCATCAAGAGTTCTTGTGCCTTGAAAAACAAGATATGATGAAGATCCTAGTGGTGCAAATCTTGAATCGAGATATTTAGGCAATGCCTCGATTCTCTACATTCACTCTTTCCTCTAAAAGATTCATCTGCTATCATTCGGAGAATGATATCAATAGTTGTGCAACTAATTTTCTTTCTTAACATTTGTTCAAGCCTTGGATAGGTGCCTATGATTGCCGCTTTCGTGCGCTTTAGGTCAAAATTTATGTTTATGCTCCCCAAAATAAAACCAAAGCATCATACTAGACAGAGATTAGAAAGAGAGACAGAAAAGAAACAAATAATATGAGAACATAGGTAGGATTTTTGATTCGATAAGGAAAGAAATCATAACTTTTTTTTCTATACGGCAAAGTGCAAGGATCAAATCAAATTGATTTAAACATAAGGGTATGTAAAGAACATAAAAGAAAGGAAGGATGTGAGTGATAAGTCTATGTTCACTAGCACGAGTGTTGATAAGTCGATACGGTTCTTGAAAGAAGCCATAACTTGATTTCCCGCAAGGTACAAAGCCAAAATAATATGCTCACTAGCCTCAAGTATTCATTTCGTTTAGTTTTTATAGTGCGAAAGCCCTCATTCCATAAGAAGACGAAATTAGAAGCTAAATATGAAAAGTAATAAATAAAGATGAATAAACTAAAGTCAAAATTAAGAACTAGAGAGGAGTTACATGGCCAACTACTCTTATAGTCCCAAATTTTATTAACCAACTTAACAAAAACAAGGGAAAATTCTCATGAGCATACCTAATAACACTTCGATCAAAATTACTTCATTATATATATCCCAAACATCAAATTGTGTGTCTTCCCACATGGATTAATCAAAAGCAACATGATTTCTCCATCACGTGTGTAGATTTGTGTCTCATCCTACTTGATCATCAAGTCATTATACAATACCACAGTTGAAGCTTGTCGATTACATTCCCGTGACTCCTTAACGAAAATAAGGAATCTATGTGGCCGTACCTAATAATACTCCGACCTAATTTGCTTTATTATATGCCTCCCAAGTATCAAAATGCATGCATTTTCGCTTGTATTAATCAAAAGCAATATGATTTCTCTCTTACGTGTGTGGATTTGCATCTCGTGCTGGTTGATCATCAAGTCACGCCCCAATACCACAGGTCAAGCTTCTTAATTGCGTTCCCATGATTCCTTAATGAAAAAACAAGGGAAAATTCGAGAAAAGTCATGGCAATTTCATAGAAGAGTTGTCCATGATAGGTTCCTTAATAGGTACTCTTTTGTAAAAGATGGGAAACTTGGGGATATTATCAAATTTGCATGAAACTTGGGGATGAGTGGAAAATAACATTTAGGACTAAATATGGTCTTTATGAATGGCTTGTAATGCCATTTGGGCTTACTAATGCACCTAGCACTTTCATGAGGTTGATGAACCATGTATTGCGTGAATTTCTTGATAAATTTATAGTTGTATATTTTGATGATATTCTAATCTATTCTAAGTCTTTTGATGATCATGTGATGCATGTGCATAGGGGCTTAGATGTTCTTAGAAAAGATAAATTGTTTGGTAAACTAAAGAAGTGTAGTTTTTCCATGGATAGAGTCATATTTTTAAGTTTTGTTGTTAGTTCTAAAAGTCTAGAGGTTGATGAGGAAAAGGTGAAAGCAATAAAGGAATGGCCGACACCTACCAACATTAGCCAAGTTAGGAGTTTTCATAATCTTGCTAGTTTTTATAGAAGGTTATTAGTGACTTTAGTAGCATTGTCGCACCTTTGAACGATATTGTGAAGAAGAATATTGGGTTTAATTGGGATGATGCACAAGAAAATGCTTTTAATTTGCTTAAAGATAGATTATGTAATGCTCATTTGCTGATTTTACCTAACTTTGATATAATTTTTGAGATTAAATGTGATGCTAGTAGCATTGGTTTTGGGGCTGTTTTAATGTAAGAACAAAGGCCAATTTCCTATTTTAGTGAAAAGCTAAATGGGGCAGCACTTCAGTACCTAACATATGACAAAAAACTCTATGCTTTGGTTTGTGCTTTGCAAACATGGCAATACTATCTTTAGCCTAAAGAGCTTGTCATACATAGAGATCATGACAGTTTCAACCATCTTAAGAGGCAAGACAAGTTGAACCGAGGACATGCAAAGTGCATAGAGTTCATTGAGACATTTTCATATGTGATCAAGTATAAGAAAGGTAAAGAGAATGTGGTTGCTGATGCATTATCCTAAAAGTATGATTTGTTTAATACTCTTAATTCTAAGTTGTTGGGTTTTGAGTTTATTAAGGAGTTATATTTGAATGATAGTGACTTTGGTAATGTGTTTAATGCTTGTACTATTGGGGTTGCCTTTAATAATTTCTATGTGTTTGATGGATATCTTTACAAAAAGAATAGCCTATGCATTCCTAATTGTTCTTTATGTGAAATACTTGTTGAAGAGGCACATGAGGGTGATTTAATGGGTCAGTTTGGGGTGCATAAGACTTGTGACATACTAATTGAACATTTATTCTAGCCTTGCATGAAATGTGATATGAATAAGGTGTGTGGCTGATGCATTGTGTGTTTAAAGGCTAAGTCTAAATTGCAACCCCATGGGTTATATACTCCTTTGTCTATTCCTAATGTTCCCATGGGTTATATGCTTTAATTTTTAGGAGTCTTAAGTCTTAGAAAGATTTATTGTCATATATGGAATTTGCTTATAATAGGGTTGCTCATAGCACTACACACACTTCACCATTCAAGATAGTGTATGGCTTTAATCCTTTATCTGTAATTGATTTGATTCCTTTGCTTATTAATATGCTTATTAGTATTGAACGTTTTTCCAAGGTAAATTTAGTGAAGAAGATGCACAAACAAGTGAAAGATAGGATTGGGAGGCAAAATGAAAGGATAACCGAAAGGGTAAACAAAGGAAGAAAGAAAGTTATGTTCAAGCCTATAGGTTTGGGTCCATTTTCAAAATGAAAGGTTCCCAAACTAAAGAAAGTCGAAATTGAGTCTAATGGGTGTTGGTCCATTTCAAGTTCTTGAGATGATCAATGATAATGCATGTGAGATAGACTTACAAGGTGAGTCTAATGTAAGTGGTACTCTTAATGTTGTTGATCTAACTCATTTAGTGTAGATGATGAGCTTGATTCCTAGATGAAACATCTAATAGAAGGAGGAAATAATACAAATGGGCTTGATATCCTTGATATTACACATGTTTGCATGCTTGATTTTGAGTTATTTTTAGGGCAAATTATGTGTTTTTGTATTATATTCACCCTGTTTTAGTTTGATTTGTGTCTCAAGTGTTTTTCTAGGTACATCATCAATGTTAGAGAGAAATCGGACCAAAATTAGGAAAAAATGGATGAATCGGGTGCGTTAAATTGTACAACACACCCTGCCAACCCGCCCGTGCTAAGGATCATGGTTAGGGTCAGAGGGCGTGCTAAAATTCCTTACCCATAGCGGGAAGAAATGATTTGCAACACGATTTCTAAATGTGACATGACCTAGGAGCATGCCCATGATGAGCAGCATGGCCCAAATCCAAGTCATGCTAAAGAAGGCCAAATGTATAATTTTAGCTCAACACGACATGGATCCAGCACGGCCCAAATCCAAGCCGTGGTGGATCCCGAAACCTAATTTAAAAGAAAAGAAAAAAAAAGAAAAAGGGATTCTAGGGAGAGACAATTTCAGAGCAACCTTCCAGACGATCAAGAATAGGAAACCATATATGAATTCCACTTCAACATCATCTAGATAGTTGTTTTTGAGGATTGGATTGAAGATTCAAAGGAAAGAAGAAGGAGATGTTGAGCTACAAAGATTGGATTTAGAGCTAATCAAGAGGGGATAGCATTTCCACCATTTGAGAAAAGGGTGTTCATGTTCTTTTGATTCTTGTTTACTTTGTATTTGATTCTTGTATTAGTTTAATCATTAACATGTGTAACTAATCTTATTAGACCCATTTGGGGGTGATCTTTAGATATGCTAGGCTTGTTTCATGCTTAGTTCATTGAATTGTTGATTTAAGATTTTAGTTTTAATCAAGTATAATAAAATCTATTGTTTATTCTTCATTATTGAATTAATTTGAGAACTCCTTTGTAATTGAGAAATTCAATTGAGTTTGAACAACTGCTTGTGGGATTAAGTGATTTGCATCTTAGAGATAAGTGTAATAATTTACTAGAATAAGAACTAGACATTCTTATTAGCAGTAATTTTGAGATTAATGCTATTCTAAAATCAATTGTTAGGAAGAGATTCCAACTTTAGATCATTAGGATTAAGAATTAGTTAACTCAAGAAAGAGGCTAATTCATTCAAGAAATTATCCACAAATTGCAATTCTTAATCAATCAATTCATAATTTATATTTTTAAGCCAGCTAGCTAAAGGGATCCCCAATTGGGTTAACTCATCTTATTGTCTTTCCCAAACTTTTATTCTCTTTGTTAAAATTTAGTTTTCCTTTGCATTCTCAATCATTTTTAGTTAATGATCTTCAACACCTTTTGATCGGTTAGATAATAGGAATAGCATAGTAGCAGTAGCTTCTCAGTTCCCATGGGATACGATATTGATACTTGCCATAGCTATATTACATTCGATAGGTGCACTTGCCTGTAGATTGCTAGAGGAGGAAGAGATTCAGGTTGAAATGTTGCCATAGCTAGGTTCATTTTTTCACTTTTTGAGCATCTTGATTTAGATACTTGGGAACTATAGTGAATTTGATTATCCATGTTTGGCATTTAGTCCTTTTTGAGCTGAAATTATGGGTAAGGCATTGTAAAAGTCTAGAAATTATTTAAACCTCAATTCCAAATTTCCATACCTAAACCTAAGCCCCATTACAACCCTTATGAAGACCCTTTGATTATGATACTTGATTGTTTGCAGTAGCGAAAACGAGATGTGTGAGCAAGCCTATGGTAAGTAAGTTGAGTATAATTTGTTTGAGGGATTGATAATTACCTTTTAAACACCGAATGCACAGAGTGATCCCTTGTGAGGCATATGGTTTCTTGAATATTTGATGTTGAATATATTATTTAATTTCTTCATACACTAACATGATAATTTCTCTTATTTAGATTGCTAGTTTAGTTTTTGGTTGAGTTTCAATTTGGGATAGATTGAATGTTGCTTAATTATAATGCAATGCATGAATTTTTAGGAGGGTTCATTACATGTTTATGATCTAAACTGTTGATTATTTGAGGATAAGAAAAAGCTTAAGTGTGGCGTGATTTGATATCCTTAATATTACACAAGTTTGCATGCTTGATTTTGAGTTGTTTTTATGTCAAATTATGTGTTTTTGTATTAGAATCACCTTGTTTTAGTTTCCTTTGTGTCTCAGGTGTTTTCCTAGGTACATCGTCAAAGTTGGAGGGAAATCAGACCAAAATCGGGAACAAACGGACGAATCGAGCGTGTTAGACTGTTCAACACGCCCATGCTGAGGAGCATGGTTAGGGTTAGAGGACGTCCTAAAATTCCTTACCCATGGTGAGAAGAAATGATTTGTAACATGGTTTTCGAGAGTGACACGGCATAGGAGCATACCCGTGCTGAGCAACACGACCCAAATCTAAGCCATGCTGAAGAAGGGCACATGTACAATTTTAGCTGAACATGGCATGAATCCAAGCTATGCTAGTCAACATGGCCCAAATCCAAGCTGTGTTGGATCTTGAAACCTGATTTAAAAGAAAAGAAAAAAGAAATAAAAAGGGATTATGGGGAAAGAGAATTTCGGGGTATTTAAGACAGACTTTAAGAGCAACCTTCCAGACGATGAAGAAGAGGAAAGCGGAGATGAATTCCACTTCAACATCATCCAGATAGCTACTTTTGGGGATTGGATTAAAGATTCAAAGGAAAGAAGAATGAGATCTTGAGCTGCAGAGATTGGATTCAGAGTTATTCAAGAGGGGATAACATTTCCACCATTTGAGAAAAGGATGTTCATGTTCTTTTCGATTCTTGTTTATTTTGTATTTAATTCTTATTTGGGGGCGATCTTATTTGTATTTAATCATGAACATGTGGAACTAATCTCATTAGACCCACTTAGGGGCGATCTTTAGCTATGCTTAGCTTATTTTATGCTTAGTTAATTGAATTGTTGATTTAAGATTGTAGTTTTCTTTCAAGTATAATAAAATCTATTATTTCTTCTTCATTGTTGAATTAATTTGAGAACTCCATTATTATTAAGAAATTCAATTGAGTTTGGACAACTGCTTGTGTGATTAAGTGATTTGCATCTTAGAGATAAGTGTAATAACTTACTAGAATAAGAACTAGACACTCTTATTAGTGGTAATTTAGAGATTAATGCTATTCTAAAATCAATTGTTAAAAAGAGATTCCAACTTTAGTTCTTTAGGATTAGGAATTGGTTAACTCGATAGAGGCCAATTCATTTAAGAAATTATCCATAGATTACAATTCTTAATCAATTAATTCATAATTTATTATTTTTAAGCCTGCTAGCTAAAGGGATCTCCGATTGGGTTAACTCATCTCATTGTCTTCTCCAAACTTTCATTCTCTTTATTAAAACTTAATTTGCATTTGCATTCTCAATCATTTTTAGTTAATGATCTTCACAACCTTTTGATTAGTTAGATAATAGGAATAGTGTAATAGCAGTAGCTTCTCAATTCCCATGGTTGCATATGCATTATCACATAGGTATGCACTACTTTCTACTCTATATGCCAAATTGTTGGGATTTGAATACATTAAAGATTTGTATGTTGATGATGCTGATCTTGGTAATGTGTTCAATGCTTGTGAGAAAGTAGCTTTTGGGAAGTTCTATAGGCATGATGGATTTTTATTTAAAGAAAGCCCATGGGGACGGGTTGATGGGGTATTTTGGGATCGCTAAGACTTAAAATGTTTTAATTGATCACTTCTTTTGGCCTATTATGAAATGTGATGTTTTGTGTATTTGTGAAAGATGTGTTACATGTAAATATGCTAAGTCTAAATTTAAGCCTCATGGTTTGTATACTCCTTTGCATATCATTAGTGAATTTTGGGTTGATATTTCTATGGACTTTGTATTAGGTTTGCCTAGGTCAAAAAAGGGTAAGGATTCTATATATGTGGTTGTTGATAGGTTTTCTAAGATGGCGCATTTCATACCATGTCATAAAACCGATGATGCATCACATATAGCTGATTTGTTCTTTAAGGAAATTATGTGCATACATGGCATATGCCTAGAACTATTGTCAGTGATAGGGATGCAAAGTTCTTGAGTTACTTTTAAAAGACCTTGTGGTTTAAATTAGGTACTAACTTTTTATTTTCTACTACTTGTAACCCACAAACTGATGGTCAAACAATAGTAAATAGGACTTTATCTACTTTGTTGCGTGCCATTATTCAAAAGAATCTTAAAACATAGGAAGATTGTTTGCCACATGTTGAGTTTCCATACAATAGAAGTGTCCATTCGGTCACTAAATCTTCACCCTTTGAAATTGTATATGGTTTTAATCCACTTACTCCTTTGGATTTATGTCCTTTACCACTTGATAAGCATGTTGATTTTTTTATGGAAAGCAAAAGGCGGATTTTGTGCGTGATCAACATGCTAAGGTGCGATTCAATATTGAGAATAGAACCGAATAATATGTTAATCAAGCTAATAAGGGGTGGAAAAAGGTAGTCTTTAAGCCTAGAGATTGGGTTTGGGTGCATATGAGAAAGGAAAGATTTCATGTCCAACGGTGTTCTAAGTTGCTTCTAAGGTGAGATGGTCCTTGGAAGGATTAATGATAACCCGTATAAGCTTGACTTACTTGGTGAGTATAATGTAAGTGCTTCTTTTAATGTTGCTAATTTATTTCCTTTTGATATAGGTGAAGATTCGAGGACGAATCCTTTTGAGGAGGGAGGGAATGATACAAATCACAATACCAAGCTTCAAGACTCAAGTCATTATCCAAGCTTGGGCCGAAGCCTACACTAAGCCCAAGGGGTCCTTTACATATTCAAAGTGGGACAATTACAAGATCTAAGGCCAAACGCATGAAGGAAGCTCTTAATGGACTCATTCAAGAGATTTCGGCCAAGGATATATTAACCCATGGAGAGTTAGATTTGATTAAGGCTCCTAGCCTTGTTAATTTAATTCAATATAATGGGCTTAATGAAACCAAGCATTGGGCTAATATGTGTGCACAAGGGGGAGAGCTTAATACTTGAAGAGGGAACAAGGGAAACACCACTTTAGCTTCCTATTTAGCTAAAGGCACGTGCCAAATCAAATAGGAAGCATGGGAGCACATTTTAGCTTCCTCTTTTGCCAAATTGGAGTGTTCTTCATTAGGAAATAAGGATGCAGCCGCACACTTTATTGTTTTGAAAGTTTTGCTTGATTGTTTAATTAATTCTTATTTGGTAAAGATTCACTATTCCATATTCTATTATTTTGGAAACTTTTATTTAGCATATCTTTTAGATAATTCCTAATTAGTTTATTTCCTTTATGATATTTGGGTATTAGATTTATTTCTTTCACTATATAAACAAAGTGTAACCACATTATTCAAGGTCAATGAATATTTTTGAGTTAAACATATTAGTGAGAATTATTCTTGCTTGGTTCTTTGGAAGAACTTCGAACTTATCAAGAAATTGTTCTTGTGGCGTTCAACATCGACTTATCACTCACCTTCTACCTTTCTTGAGTGTGGCGTCAACAATCTTTCTTATACCAAGGTTCAAGATACAAGTTATCTTTAGGTCAAGGTTATTAAAGTTCAGATTTAGCTTTCTTGGGAATCTTATTCCAATTCTATGTGTTGGGTCTTGTCACAAGTTGCCAAGGTTCACATCATGAAGGGCTTGTTGCTTCTTCTTTTTTTTGCTTCAAGTATCCTCTTGACATGCTTGGTGATGAGTGCCACACCATCACTTTCACTTAGAACTTTCCTTTGTTCTTCATCATCGATTGGAATATTAATAGCATCTTGAGCTATAGTGCTAGCTTTGAGAGCTAGGGGTTTCCTCTTCCCACAATCTCTATCTACTTCATCCCTCATAAAAGACATCTTATGAGTTAGAAGCTTAGCAATAAGCACATCCGTAGGATTTTCCCTAAGTCTTCATTTTCAATGCTAGCCACTCTAGGAACATACTTGTCCAAAGGAAGGCTCCTAAGGATTTTATTGTTTATGTCCATTAGCTCATAGTGCTTTCCAAGCTTTCTCATGTTGTTGATGATGGTGAGAAGTCTATTTGTCATGTCTATAATGGACTCGTTAGGCTTCATCTTGACCATTTCGTACTCGGTAATGTACATTTGGATCTTCCTTGATTTTACTAATTTTGTGCCTTCATGGTAGTTCTCCAAGGTAGTCAAAATTCAATAAGCTGTGGTGCAATGTTGCATTCTCCTACACTCTTCTCTAGAGAGACAACTCACAAGTATAGCCATTGCTTGCTTATTCTTATGGTTATGCTTCTTGTGGGCATCAACCCATTCTTCTCTAGGGATTTTTCCCCATTCTTTATATTGGTGGGAGCTTTCCATGTCTTCATTACATAATCCCAGACTTCAATGCCATAGGAATCCAAATATATTTCCATATGGAATTTCTAAAAAGCCTAATTTGATCCATCAAAGAATGGCTTGAGGTGTTGGGCTCCTTCATTGCTTGCCATGACCTTTTCACTCGTAATTAAGCTTGATAAGAGTGACTTAGCTTTGATACCACTTATTTTCCCTAGGAACCAAAAAGGTGGGATTGAATTGGTCACCTCAAATTGCGAAAGTAAGAGGCTTTTTGGTAAAAACATAAAAGATTAAGGAGAAAAGGATGAAGAGATTAAGGGTTAGAGAAGTCTACACAAAGGGATTTATAGTGGTTTGGGAACAAACCTCTCCACATCCACTCCTTAAGATCACATTTGAGTGTTTTACTATAATCACTTTGATTACAACCTTGGGTTTTGCAAGTTCACCCACAACTTGGTGTTTTCAAGGCTCACACTAAACCTCTTCCCTTTTTGTATCAAACTCTTATTAAGTCCCTTAATCCTCGAGTATTAATGGTTACTGAACAAAAAATTCCTTGTGTTTTCTTAATACTTAGGCTCACACAATAATCCTTTCTAAGCTTCAGTCGAATAAAGATTTCAACTTAATACAATTTCCAAAGAAAGAATATGACTGTAAGAAGTTTAGAAATTAATTTGCAAGAGTTTTGCCATAGCTAACACAAACACTTAGTTGTTATGTCTTTAAGAGGAGTATTTATATTTATACCAACCCCTTAGAGAAGTCATAATGAGGCCAAAACTCCTTTAATGCAATATTTGATGACTTGGCAAAGATTACCAAAAGTCATGAAAGCGCCCCCGTGCTTCTTGAAAAGAGATATTGAAACTCCAACAGCTCCAGCCACGTGGCACCGATAGGGTGGCTGCCGTTTCAATGGTTACTGAAATTGTATTAATTGCGAAAACTGCCCCCGCGTCACAATAGCACCCTCGCATTTGCCTTGATCATGCTTAAAAGCGCACTCACGCTTTGCATAACACTATCATCTGCCAAAAATTGTCTCAACACCTAAAGTGAGGTGCCCTCATGCTTCTCGGACCTTTGACACTTTGACTGCCAAGTGTCATGAGATGATTGGGCTTCTGCCTGGTGGACTTTTTTCAACATCTTGTAAACTTTTGACCTTATAAAAAGCGCCTCCACGCCTTTGGGTCGCCCTCGTGCTTTTGAGGTAGATTCATAGAATTTGCTTCAAGGCAAAAGAATGTTTGGGATAGGCTTAGTTCCTTTAAGAATCAAAATTTGATTGTTAGAATAATGATGTTAGTGATAATTAATTAGTCATGTTAATTTGATTATTAGAATCAAAATAGAGATCAATTGCACCTTAGGTCAACAATTCCAATTGAAGAGAAACACAGAGTATGGCAAAGAGTAACACGAGCACAAGTGCGGTCGCGCTTTAAGTAACTGCAAGGGCGCTTCTCCAGCACGAGTGCGGCACTCGCATTTAATGCTAAGCCAGTGATCGTTATGTTATTAATCGATAAAGATATGCCACATGTCAAGAGTAATTAGACTCTAACGGCCATATTTAGAAAGCATGGGGGTGCTTTCAAAGCGCGAGGATGCTTCTCTAGTAGAAAGTTACTTTTGCAAAATCATCTTTACTTTGCATTTAATATAGTGTGGGCTATTTGTAATGTCTCTAAGAGGTTGGTATGTGTATAAATATCCCACCTAAAGACTTAGACAATGTTTGTTCAATTTTCCAAGTGCCCAAACTATTGCAAAGTGATTTCTCATCTTTCTAATTAAATTCTCTTTGTATAGGTTTAAGCGTGAGCCATAAAAACTTCTAAGGTTATGAGTGTTAGCCTTAAACATTTGGGTAAGGATTTGAGAATTAGCCTAAGAGAAAAAATCTTGTAAGGATTTGAGTATGAGCTCGAAAACACTTGGATTTGATCACACTCGCAAAGAGAAGAGCCTCTTTCTTTAGTCATCGAGTGAATCAATCAAGCGTCGGGCCCAAAGAACTCTTTAATCATCTTTTCTCTTTTCCTATCCTATTTCTACTGCTCTCTTTCGCCTTTCCTCCCTGTCTCCATTCCATTCTGATTGATTCACCATTGAAGATGGGTTAATCCAAGCCTAATGGTCGAAAATGCTATGAGGTCTCCACTAACCACGGTCACTTCCACTTGCCTAGTTGAAAAAACCACTATCTTAGTAGATTGATAGTGAGATACCCAATTGTAGGTTGGGAAGTGGATGTAGGGTTGGTAAATACCTGAACCATTATAAATCTTTGTATTGATTTTCCTTCTCATCTATCTAGTCTTTTGATTAAAGTTTTTTTTTTCATTTCCTATTAACCTTGTATACACCAATTCAAACCCCTCTTTTTGGTGCATCAAGGGACAACAAGTGATATTAGAGTTGTGTGCTCTTCATCAAGCTTAAGTGCAAGAGCTAAAGATCAAAATGACCAATCAAGAAGTTCACCATCTTAGACCATTCTTCAATGGGTCCAATTATTGCCCATTGGAAATACAAAATGAAAATATATTTAGATAGTGATGTTGTTGATGTTTGGGATTGTGTTAAGAATGTGTAGAGATTCCTGTTGATAGAGATGAATGGGTTGAGGCTCATAGAGAACCAATAGGAAAAACAAAAGAGCAATGATCATTCTCTTGAGCTCTCTCTCAAGAGAAGAATGTAAAAGAGCTCAACATCTTCCCACCGGCTTCAAAATTTGGAAGACCTGAGAGAATTATCATGAAAGGCCAAGCAAGGAAGGTCCAAGAAAGTTCAATTGCTCATAACTGAATATGAGCTTTTCAAAATGAAGCCTAATGAGAGTGTCACCGATATGACAAACCGACTTCTAACCATCATCAGCAACTTGAGAAAATTGGGGAAGAACTATAAGCGAATTGACATCAATAATAAAATTCTTAATGCACTCACACTTAAAGAGTATGGCTCAAGGGTTACAAGTATTGAAGAGGCTAATGAGGACTTAGGTAAAAATCTCAACAGATGAACTCATTGGTAAGCTTCTCTCCTATAAGATGGCTCTCAAGAATGAGGAAAAGCAAGGAATGGAAAGAGAAGGCAATAAGAAGTCCTTTGCCCTCAAGAACTCCACTAAGTAACATCAATAAAGTGAGGGCTTAAGTGAATCTAAGTCAAGTTATAATGTTAATAAGGAACTTGTCATGCTTTCTAGAAGGGTCAAGAAAATCATCAAGATTAAGAAAAGAGACAAGACACCGTTCAAGAAACCTTCTTCAAGCTCAAGTGGATATTTAATTTGTTATGGGTGTGGTAAGCAAGGCCATGTCAAGTCCGATTACTACAAAAGCAAAAACAAAGAGAAGGAGAAAAAGAAAGCATACAGGACAACTTAGGATGATAGTTCTTCAGTTGAAGAAGATTAAAAAGAACTAGGCAACCTTTGCTTTATGGCTATGGAGGATGACTCCAATGAGGTATGTTCTTCATCCCATACTTCTGATACTAATTGTGATCATGATATGCATGAGATGATTGATATTGACATCTTAGAAGCCCTAATTTTGAGATGTGAAAAGTATAGTTTCAAAATGAAATTTTTTAAAGAAAAGAGTTTAAAACTTGAAAATGATTTTAAAGAATTAGAGAAACAAGTTTCAAGTCTTACTTCTTCGAATTTGGAGCTAAAAAACTCTTTAAGTGAAGTCTCTTAAAAAACCTCATCACTTAATGAGTTGGATAAAGAAAATAATGATTTGAAAAATGAAGTAGGGTTAAGAAATTTATTTTAAAGTTTCACAAGGGAAAGGAAGACTTAGATACACTTATTATATCCTAAAGAGTATGGTCCAGGCTTTAATGGAGATTCATCATCATCATTATCTAGTTCCTTTTTTGTTAAAGCATTTACACCTCAAAGAACAACCATGGAGGTTGTACCAAAGGAGGTTAAAGCACACACTAGGCTCCTCTCCGTAAGGATAAAGGCAAGGCACCACAAGGTCTAAGAGGTAAGTCTCAAAGGACTAATCATGCTTTCATGTATAACAAGAGTGCTAACAAGCACACACAATCACATAAAACATATTCTTGTATACATGACAGAGATAACAATGTGGTGAGACCCAAATTCCAAGCAAGAAGACCATTGACCAAAAGGAACCTTAAACTTAATGTTCAATGTCATTATTGCATGAAATTTAGGCATATAAATATGCTTTATTATATTAGGAAGGCTCACCTCAAATTAGAGGACCCTTCCAAGACTAACCACTATGGCCTTAATTTTATATGGGTACCAAAGAAGGACATCTCTTTATCTTCTTGTAGGGTAACTTCCAATCCACTTCAACAAGAAAGCTAGCATTTGGATGGTAAGTGCTAAAGACAAGTGATTATCAACGCTACTTCTCTCACAAACTCAATAGAAGTGGATAAAAAGGAAGAAAATAAATATAAGCACAATTGGTATTCTTTTTCTTTTTTCATTCTTTATTGTTGTTGCTTATATTCAACAAGCCGATAAGTGAGATTTCTTTACTTATGATATTATTGGTTTTCTCCTTAATCCTTTCTCTCCTTTACCCTTTCTATCCATTCTCTCCAAAAGTGGTACATTCTTTTTTTATCTTGACAAAGGGGGAGAGAGTATGAACCTAGTAAAAGGGATATATTTTTTAATATTCAAAAATAACCCCGTAAGAGGATTATATTTGTGAGTATGAGAGAAGAACACCGTAGGAGGGGTATATTTATAAAAATGAGAAAACAACCCGGTAAGAGGGCTATACTTTTTAGTATGAGAAAACACACCTATAAGAGGGGATATACTAGTGAGTATGATAAAAGAATGTGGTAAAAGGGGTATATTGTTTAGTATAAGAAATCAACACAATAAGATGGGTATATTTGTGAGCATGAGACCCTGTATGAGGGGTACATCTAGGAGTATGAGAAAACAACCCCGTAAGAGGGATTTATTTGTGAGTATGAGAAAACAATCCCGTAAGAGTGATATATTTGTGAGTATGAGAAAATAACCCCATAAAATATGATATATTTATGAATATGAGAAAATAACTCCGTAAAAAGTGAAATATTTATGAGTATGAGAAAATAACCCCGTAGGATGAGTATATTTATAAAAATAAGGAAATAACCCGGTAAGAGGGGTATATTTATGAGTATAAGAAAACAACCTTGTAAGAAGGGGTATATTTGTGAGTATGAGAAAACAACCATGTAATGAGGATATATTTGTAATGGAAAATAGCCACATAAGAAGGGTATATTTGTGATTATGAGAAAAAAAACCCTGTAATAGGGGATACATATACGAGTATGAGAAAATAACATTGTGAGATGACTATATTTCTTAGTATGACAATACAACACAATAAGAGGGGTATATTTTTTACTATGCAAAAACAGCCTTGTAAGAGGGGTATACTTGTAAGTATAAGAAAACACCCTGTAACTGGCGTACATTTGTGAGTATGAGAAGAAGACATTGTAAGGGATGTATATTTATGAGTGTGAAAAAACAACCCCGTAGAAGAAGTAAATATGTAAATATGCAAAAGCAACAAAATAAGGAGGTATATATATGAGTATGAGAAAACAACCCCACAAGAGAGACATATTTATGAGTATTAGAGAAAACTCCATAGGAGGGGAATATTTGTAAAAATGAGGAAACAACTGAGTAAAAGGTGTATATTTGTGAGTATGAGAAAACAACCCAGGGGGTACATTTGTGAGTATGAAAAAGAATCCTGTAAAAGGGATATATTTGTTAATATTAGAAAACAATCTCGTAGGAGGGGTATATTTATGAGTATGAGAAAACAACCTATAATAGGAGGTACATTTGTAAGCATGAGAAAACATCCTCGTAAAAGGGATATAGTTGTCAATATTGAAAAAGAACCCCATAAGGGAGGTATATTTATGAGTACGAAAAAATAACTATGTAGAAGAGGTATATTCTTAAATATGAGAAAGCAACCCAGTAAAGGAGGTATATTTGTGAGTATAAGAAAACAAAGAGTTATCAGATGATCTGTGTTAATTTATACAACACAATTGATGGCATACAATTATACTAGGAAGAACTTGAACATAATTAACTAGTTACTTATATTAATAACCTTAACATTGGCTGGCCTTAATAAAAATGTGCTAGACTTAAGTGAACTATATGTGTTATTTGATACGCTTGTATATGAGCTGCTACGGTTATCGGGAATAATCTATTAAACATTAAACTTACAGACTAAGAAACACAAATAAGGAAGTTGGCTTCCGGATCCATCTTTATATTTGTGGCGTAAGCTTCTTTATGAAATTTGAGAAACTTCATTCATTAGTAAAGGTTTCCTGATAAATTGCTCGAGTGGCAACTGCCATCTCCGCGCTAGTCTGAATGACTAGTTAGCGTGTTTCGAATTAGGTTGAAAAGCCTTGTAGTGCCATAGTCGCTAAAGACGCTTAAGTGCACTCCCGAAATTGCCGCCTATAGTAGTGACTCTGGTAGACATATGAGAAGCTGATTCTAGTGTATGTTTATCTTTAATTTTATTGTTTAACGGATTTTTCTTTCATCACTACACTATTTGCACACATTACACACTTTAGTCCCGATAGCCTTGATAGTGTTGATTAGAGGTTCTTTGGTTTCACTCAAACCCTAAATTTACAATACAAGCTAACCATCACTCACATTAATGAGTGAATTTTCTTCGTTGCATGGACCCTTGAGTAGGGAGATGAGCCAAGAAAGACCACTTTTTAATTATGGGAGCTTTTTATCCTTTCCCAAGACTCAGATCATGGTAATGACAGTAGCAATCTCCCTTAGGAACCCCATTGCTTGCTATATGAAATGTTTCTCCTTATAAGTGTCTAAAGCCAAAGTATTAGAAGCTTTGGTCAAAATATATGGAATGAGGCCCTAGGCCCAAAATATCTAGGATTTTATATGTATGTAGAGAAACATTGCCTCGTTTATTGTAAATCTACTTTGTGAGTTTACGGCATGTGCATCGAGCCTACTATCCCTAGTTGATAAAAAGCCCAGACCCAAAATCTTAGAGAAGAAAGACTCACCATGAACCGTGTGCAGGAGTAATAAGGTTGGAAGGATGAATTGATCCACTTCTTCTTCTTGTTCATCTTCTCATTCTCTTAGTGATAATGAGTTAGATGATGAGGATGAGCTTTTATAAAATATGCTTTCAAAACTAAGTTTTTATAAAAGCAAGTGCTCAAGTGTAGAAGATCTTAAAAGGTCAAAGAAAGAAATTGCCTCTTTAAAACTTCTAATGACGATCTAAAGAAATCATTGGATGAAGTTTCAAATGAAAAGCTTTTTAAAGAAACAACTATTTGAAAAATGAAGTTCAGGAGTTTAGGAATTCAATTTCAAGATTTCTCAAAGGGAAGAGTCTCTAGATACACTAGTTGTATCTCAAAGACCTTCCCTTGTGAGATATGGACTTGGGTTCAATGGAGCTTCATCTTCCACACCTCAAACATCCAATACCACAATCTTTGTTAAGGCTACTCAACCTCCAATCATTGAGACAAACTCCAATAGAGTCTCAAAGTATAAAGCACACTCTAAACCTCTTATTCAAAAGAAAAGGAAAAGTACACATGCTCCAAAGCCTAAGCCAAAAGGAACAAGACATGCATTCATATATAGGAAACCAAAATTTAATAAGTCCTGCTCATGCATGTATGATGATATAGATTATGTGAGTCCAAACCTTAATTAAAAGTGGCCAAATCTAATTCTAAGCTCACTTGTCATTATTGCAGGAGTGTTGGACATATCAATGTTAAATGCCAAATAAGGAAGATGCATCTCTTCATAGATAAATTTTCCAAAGCTAACTACAAAAGACCTAACCTTGTTTGGTTACCTAAAATCAAGTGATTTAACCTTCTTTTGTAGGTGTGTCTTAAATCCACAAGCATAAATCTTTTGCATGTTGTTAGTTGATGCTCAATGCACATGTTGGGTGACAAAAGTCTCTTTGTAAATGTCAAGAACTATGATGGAGGCAAAGTCACATTCTAAAATGATGCCAAGAGTAAGGTAATTGGCATAAGCTACATTGGTAAGGATGGTAAATCTTTCATTGATGATGTTTTCTTAGTTGATGGATTGAAACACAATTTGTCGAGTGTAAGTCAATTGTGTGACAAAAGTAATAGAGTTGCTTTTGACTCAAATAAATGTCTTTTCAATGCCCTAGGGGATCAAAATGTGATATTCAAAGGAGAAAGAAGTAGCAACACCTACACAATTAATCTACACAAAGTTGCTAATCAATCTTTCAAGTGCCTTGTTTCTATTAGTGATGAATCTTAGCTATGACATAGAAGAGTTGATCATGCAAGTAGAAATCTTATAGACAAGTTAGCAAAAAAGGAGCTAGTAAATAGACTCCCCAAAGTGAAGTTCATTAAAGACAAGCCTTGTGAACCATGTCAAATGGGAAAACAACATCTATCATCTTTTAAGTTTAAAACCATTGCAAGTACCTCTAGACCACTTCAACTAGTACATATAATTTCCTTGCTCATCAGAATAAAGCCTTTAACATTTTCAAATCATTTGCAAAAGGTGTTCAAAATGAAAAAGGATATTTGATTTCTTCTATAAGAAGTGATCATGGAAAAGAATTTGAAAATGATTTTTTTGAAAACCTTTGTAAAGAATTTGGAACTTTACACAAGTTTTCATTTCCTAGGACACCACAACAAAATGGATTTGTGGAAAGAAAAAATAGAACAGTAGTGGAAATGGCTAAAACACTGCTCAATGAGTACAAATTCCTTCTTACTTTTGGGCGAAAGCCATATTCGACATTCAGCACGACTACTTCAACTACATCGTGTCGTTAGCACTAGTTGTTATGTTGCAAATAGAGTTTTCAAAAGACCTTTATTAAGTAAAATTTCTTATGAGCCTTGGAATGGAAGAAAGAATAAGGTTTCATATTTTAGAGTATTTGGATGCAAATGCTACATTTTGAATACCAAGAAAAATCTTATAAAATTTAATTGTAAAATCGATTTTGTAATCTTCCTAGGCTACGCCACCTCAAACAAAGCTTATAGAGTCTTTAACAAACATACCTTAGTAGTTGAAGAGTCTATGAATGTTGTCTTTTATAAATCTAGCAAGCTTGATCTTGAAAAATGTACTTATGTGAATGATCTTGTAGGTACATTTGAGAAGAAAAATGTAAACCTTGATGACCCATCAAAAGAGGTGGATAAATCCATAAAAGGGAATCAAGAAGATCAACAAAATAATGATGCAACTCAAGATCCTCAAATATTGGAAAATTCACAAAGTCCTCCCGAGGTGTGAAGCTTCAAAAAGGATGACCTTCCCACTCAAGTTATTCGAGACTTATCGAAGGATGTAAGTACTTGTTCCAAACTAGTAGCTTTAAAAAATCTAGCTTTTGTTTCACAATTTGAGCCAAGGACTATTAATAAGGCTCTAAATGATGAGAGTTGGCTGATTGCTATGCAAGATGAACTTAGCCAATTTGAGAGAAACAAAGTACGAAAACTTGTTCCAAGACCTAAGGAGCACTAAATTATTAGGTGTAATTAGTGTTCAGAAAACAAGTTAGATGAGCAAGGCTCTATCATAAGAGATAAAGCTAGATTGGTTGTAAAAGCATACAACCAAGAGGAAGGCATTGTTATGATGAGACTTTTGCTCCAATTGCTAAACTAGAAGCTGCTAGGATACTCTTAGCTTATGCATGTCACATGGATCTCAAATTATTTCAAATGTATGTGAAAAATGCATTCTTAATGGATCTATTAAGGAGGAAGTCTATGTTGAGCAACCTCCCGGTTTTGCAAGTTTCCTAATCATGTTTTTAAATTGACTAAAGCCTTATATGGATTGAAACAAGCCCCTAGAGCTTAGTATGAAAGGCTTAGTTCCTTTTAATTAAAAATGGATTTTTAAAAGGAAAGGTTGATACCACACTATTTGTAAAGAAACACAAGCACAATACACTAATTGTTCAAATTTATGTTGATGACATTGTGCTTGGTACTAGTAATGAATTGTCTTATGAGGATTTTGCTAAGTGTATGACTAGGAAATTTTAAATGAGCAATGATGGGAGACCTCAAGTTATTTCTTGGTCTTTAAATCAAAAAAAGCAAGGATGGAATATTTATTAACCAATCCAAGTGCACAAAAGAACTCTTAAAGAAATTTGAGATAGACGGTTGCAAAGTAGCAAAGACTCCCATGAGTGTCATAACTAAATTAGGCAAAGATGAGATGGGTAAGAGTGTTAATGAAAAGCTCTATAGAGGTATGATAAGATCTCCCTTATATTTAACTGCTTCTAGACTCGATATTATGTAAAAAGAAGAAACTACAAGCTAAATATGAATAAATAAATAAATAAATATGAATAAACTAAAGTCAAATCAAGAACTAGAAAGGAGTCGACTTGTCAATAACTCTCGTAATCCTAAATTTTATGATCGACTTTAACAATAACAAGGGGAAAAATTCGCATGGGCCTATCCAGTAATACTCCGACCCAAATTACTCATTATATGTGTCCCTTACATCAAAACACGCGCATTCCCGATTGGATTAATATAAAGCAACATGGTTTCTCCCTTATGCGTGTGGATTTAGGTCTCATCTTGCTTGAACATCAAATCATATGCCAATGCCACTAGTAAAACTTATCATTTGCGTTCCCATGATTTTTTACACCAATCCATGTGTCATCAAGAGTCCTCATGCCTAGAGGAACAAGAAATGAGAGGAACAAGGAATGATAGAGATTCTAATGGTGCAAAACCTGAATCAGAATTTTGGGTAGTGCCTCGATTCTCATCGTTCCCTCATTCCTCTAGAAGATTCATCCGCGATCATTTGGAGAATGATATCAATACTTGATCAACTAATTTTTTTTCTTCGCATTTGTCCAAGCATTGGATCATTCCTATGATGAATAAAATAAAGTCAAATCAACAACTAGGGAGCAGCTGACTGGCCAGCTTAACTAAAACATGGAAAAAATTCGTAGAGGCATTCCTAATAACATTCCGGCCAAAATTATTTCATTATATTCATCCTAAACATCAAAATGTTTGTATTTCCACTTGGATGAATTGAAAGCAACATAATTTCTCCATCACACGTGTGGACTTGTGTCTCATCCTACTTGATAATCTAGTCATGCTACAATGCCATCGATGAACCTTGTCAATATGATTTCTCATTTATGCGGGTGGATTTGCATCTCGTGTTGCATGATCATCAAGTCACGCCCCAACGCGACAAGTCAAGCTTGTCAATTGCATTCCCATGATTCTCATTGTTCCCTTTTTTGTCAATAGATTTGTCTGTGATCATATGGGGAATAATATCAATACTCGATCAACTAAACTTCTTTCTTCACATTTGTCCAAGCATTGGATTAATGCCTATAATTGTCACTTCTATGTGCTTCCCTAAATAAAACCAAACCATCATACCAGATGGAGATTAGAAAGAGAGGCATAAAAAAAGCAAACAAAATCAGAACATAAGTAGGATTTTAGATCCGAGAATGGAAGAAATCACAAATTCTTTATTCACTTCCAGACGGCTAAGCGTAGAGATCAAATCAAATTGAATTAAACACAAAGGTAGACAAAGAACATAAAACAAAGAAAGGACGTGAGAGATAAGTCTATGTTCACTAGCATGAGTGTTGATAAGTATGCAATATTCTTCAACGAACCTATAGCTTGATTTTCTGCAAGGTAGAAGACTGAAATAATATGCTCACTAGCCTCAATAATCAGTTGCATGCAGTTGTTAAAGTGTGAAAGCCCTCATTCCATAAGAAGAAGAAACTAGAAGCTAAATATCAATATATAAAGTAAAAAAGATGAATAAACTAAAGTCAATTCAAGAACTAGAGAGGAATTGACTGATCAATAACTCTCGTAGTCGCAAATTTTATGAGCCAGCTTAAGGGAAAATTCGGATGGGCCTACGAAATAACAATCCAACCCAAATTACTTCATTATATGCATCCCAAACATCAAAACATCCGCATTTTGGCTTTTATTATGCCTAGATTAATCGAAAGCAACACGATTTCTCCTTTACGTGCCTGGATTTACATCTCATCCTGCTTAGTGATCAAGCTAAGCCCCAATGCCACTGATCAAGCATGTCAAATGCCTTACCATGATTCTTTATGGTAATCCTTTTATCATCAGGAGTTCTCATGCTTAGAGGAATAAGGAACGATGGAGACCTCAATGGCGCAAATCCTGAATTGAAAAATTTGGTCATGCCTAGATTCTCGTCGTTCCTTCTTTCCTCATAAAGATTCATCTGATAACATTCAGAGAAAGATATCAATACTTGATCAACTAATTTTCTTTCTTCGCATTTGTCCAGCATTGGATCAGTGCCTACAGTTGCCGCTTTCTCGCACTTTGACTCAACACTTGTGTTTATGCTCCTTAAATAAAACCATACCATCATACTATATAGAGTCTAGAAAGAGAGGCATAAAAGAGACAGACAAAATGACTACATAGATAGGATTTCGGATCCGATAAGGAAAGAAATCAAAAGTTCTTCCTTCTCTTCTATACGGCTAAGCATAAAAATCAAAATCAAATTAATTTAAACACAAGGGTAAATAAAGAACACAAAAGAAAGAAAGAACATGAGCGATAAGTCTATGCCCACTAGCGCGAGTGTTGATAAGCCCAAAAAGTTGAAAGAACCTATAACTTGAATTCCCACAAGGTAGAAAATTAAAATAACATGGTCATTAGCCTTAAGTATTCAGTTGCATATAATTTTTATAGTTTGGAAAGCCCTTATTCCATAAGAAGAAGAACTATAAGCGAAATATGAATAAATAAATAAATAATGATGAATAGACTAAAGTCAAATCAAGAATTCGAGAGGAGTTTACTAGTCAACAACCCTCATTGTCCCAAATTTTAAGAACCAACTAACGAATACAAGAGGAATTTGCGCGAGCCTACCTAATAACCCTCCGAATGAATTCCTTCATTATATGCATTCCGAACATCAAAAAGCTCACATTCAAAAATGTATTACGCTTAGTTCTATTCCCAATTGTATAAACAAAGTTCTTGAAAGAACCCATAATTTAATTCTCCGCAAGGTAGAAAACTATAATAATATGCTCACTGGCCTCAAATATTCGGTTCCATGTTGAAGAAACTAGAAGCTAAATATGAATAAATAAATAAAAGAAGATGAATAAACTCAAGTCAAATCAAGAACTGGAGAGGAGTTGACTGGCCAACAACTCTCATAGTTCTAAACTTTATGAGCCAGCTTAGCAAAAAAAGGAAAAATCCATGTGGGCCTACCTAATAACATTTCAGACAAATTACTTCATTATATGCTTCCCAAACATAAAACAATTTCCCGCTTGGGTTAATTGAAAGTAACATGATTTTTCCATCACATGCATAGATTTGCCTCTCGTCCTGGTTGATCATCAAGTCATGCTCTAATGCCACCGATGAAGTTTATTAGTTACATTTCCATGATTCCTTAATGAAAATAAGGGAGAATTCACATGTGCGTACCTAGTGACACTCCAACTTACTTCATTGTATGCCTCGCCAATATTAAAATGTGCACATTCCCAGTTGTTTTAATAAAAAGGAACATGATTTCTTCCTTATACAGTTGGATTTGCATCTCATGCTTGATCACCAAGTCATGACCCAATGCCATTGGTCAAGCTTGTCAATTGCATTCCCATGATTCCTTAATGAGAACAAGGGAAATACGTGTCGGCATACTTAATAAGACTATGACCCAATTAACTCCATTATACGCTTACCAAACATCAAAACATGCTCATTCCCACTTGGATTAATCAAAAGTAACGTGATGGAGATTGGAATGGTGCAAATCCTGAATTAGAATATTAGGGAACAACTAGAATTATGACACGCCCCAATATTCTGATTCAGAATTTGCTCCATTGGAATCTCCAACATTCCTTGTTCCATTTCTTATTTGTTTGGGCACGAGGACTTTGACATATGAATTGGTGTAAGGAATCATGGGAACGCAATTGATAAGTTGTATTAGTGGCATTAGGGCATGACTTGATGATCAAGTAGGATGAGACATAAATCCACCTGCGTAAGGGAGAAACCGTGTTGCTTTCAATTAATCCAAGCAGGGTGACCTCTTAAGAAGTTCTCGAGTCCACCAAGCGGACAAAGTCGCTAGGCCAATAAGTGATCCTTAGATAGCGACTAGTTCCGTGTGGTCTCTAAAGAGCTACGACTTTAGCGACCACACAAGTGGTCTCTACATAGCTACCATCGCATGTGGTCACTAAATGGAAGCTAATTGGTCTCCTAGTGGTCTCCCTATCAATGCATTAGCGACCAATAGGAGACCAGGTAGAGACCACTTTTGGAAGCTGATTGAAAGGGGTAGCTGATTAGCGACCACTTTGTGCGGTCACTATTTTTAAAGACCACTATGATTTTGGGTCGCCATTTGGGTTTAGCGACCACTTAGAGACCACAACTGGTGGTCTCTCAACTACTATTTTTTTGTAGTGATGGATAAAGGATTCATTCATGAGAGCATGAGTCCATGTGTCGTGCCCGTTTTATTGGTATCCAAGAAGGATGAAACTTGGAGGATGTGTGTTGATTGTAGCATCGTGAATAAAATAACGGTAAAGTATCGACATCCTATTACTCATTTAGATGACATGCTTGATGAGTTGCATGGTGCATGTATATTTTCTAAGATTGATCTTAAGGGTGACCGAATTCAGTTAAGACTTCGTCCGCGGGTAATTGCAATTGATAATCAATTTAATCTCTACCTTCACTAAAATCCAATTAACTTAGGTCCCCTAGGGTTTGCTTTTTCTTTCGAGAGTTTTCCTAAATCCTTTCAAATCATTTGACATTTAATTAAGTGTTTATTCATATTTAATCATAGCATAAAACTTCATTGATTTGTTTAGGTTAGATAACATAAGACGCTATAGTAGGTCTAGGATCACCCTTTCCCGAGAATACGACCTTGATACTCACCATTTGTGCTAGTCTGCATCGATAGGTTCACTGCCTTAGATTGTAGCTACAAAAAAAGCTTATCAAGTTTTTGGCGCCGTTGCCGGGGACACCCTTTGTGTGAACTAGAGCAAACTTGTGTTACTATTAATTTAGCCATATTTATTTTTCTGTCTTTATTTTGCTTTATTTTATTCTTTCATTGTTTTAACTACTTTTGTTCTACGGTCGCTACATTCCATTTGTAGGTAGTTTATGACCAGAAGCTTAAACTCTGATCTTATAGAACCTCCGTTTGATCCAGAATGATCCCTCAGACTTTTAAGGAAGCATTTGCAATTAGAAGAGGAGGAGATTGAGGTTGAGGTACCTATTAATAAACCATAAAGGATGGAGAATCACACTAGAAATGCCGCGGCGGACGCTAATAGAACGATGTACGAGTTTGCTAGACCATCATTGGATTGGACACAAATGAGTATACTCATACCGGCGGTGGCAGCTAACAATTTCGAGATAAAGCCAAATGTGATCCAGATGGTACAACAATATGTACAGTTTCGGGGGCTGCCAAGCGAGGATCCTAATGCCCATATAGCCAATTTTTTAGAGATATGCGACACTTTCAAGATAAATGGAACTACCGATGATGCCATCCGGCTGAGATTATTTCCATTTTCTTTAAGGATAGACAAAAGAGATGGTTGCAGTCCTTTCCACAGCACACTATTACAACCTGGAAATCTTTGGCTGAAAAATTTCTTTACAAGTATTTTCCTCCAGCTAAAACAGCTAAATTGAGAAATGACATTTCTTCTTTTGTGCAGATGGACGACGAGAGCATGTATCATGCCTGGGAGAGGTATAAGGACTTGTTGAGATGCTGTCCACACCATGATATACCAATATGGATGCAGGTTCAGACCTTTTACAGCGGCTTACCTTGCTACGAGGCAAATGGTGGACGCTGCAGCAGGTGGAGCTTTGAGCAGCAAGATGCTAGAGCAGGTGCAAAACCTGATAGAGGAGATGGCCATGAGCAACTACCAGTGGCAATCCTCTAGGAGTCGGTCGGCCAAACAAGGAACGATCAACCAGTTAGACTCCACAGCAGCCTTGGCAGCTCAAGTGGAGCTTCTGACTAAGAAGTTAGACCAGCTTCAGATGCCAGTTCATACAGCCCAAATAAGCTGTGAATTTTGCGGTGGCTCACACTACAGTGCAAACTGTAATGTGGGAGGTATGTTTGCTTCTAGTAATAATTCTTCCTCTATTGTTTCTGCTGACCTGGAACAGGTAGACTCCATGAGTAATGCCCTTAAACAGCAGAACAATCCATACACCAGCACAAATAACCCCGGCTGGTGTAACTATCCAAATTTCAGGTGAAGAAATAACAACTCCCAGGGTCCACCAGGCTTTTAGAGATTGCATCAGCAGCCACCACAATAGTAGTAGCAGGCTATACCATCACAACCCCCTCCACGAGTCGAAAAGAAATCTAACTTGAAGGAGCTGATGATGAAGTTTGTCACGTCGACAGAGACGAGATTCCAACAGACAGATAATGCCCTAAGAAATCAGCAGGCATCCATCCAGAATTTAGAGAGTCAAATCGGGCAAATTTCTAAGATGATGTCTGAAAGGCCACAAGGATCGCTCCCTAGCACAATAGAGTCAAACCTAGGGAGCATTGCAAGGCTGTCACCTTGCGATCAGGTAAGCAATTATCTACCTATCTACCTTTAGCTGATGATGAGGATGTTTGTATGCAGGATAAGCAAGCTAGGCAAGAGCTAGAGCCTAAGACAATGGTAGGAGAAAAGGTGGAGACAGGCAGAAGAGCCTTGTGAGAGAGTACCAGCCACCAGTCCCCTACCCTGTTCGACTTAAGCAGGAGAAGGTTGATAAGCAGTTTGGTAAGTTTCTTGACTTGTTTAAACAACTTCGGATTAACCTGCCTTTTGTTGAAGCTATTTTGCAGATGCTGAAGTGTGCAAAGTTCTTAAAGGAAATTTTGAGCAACAAAAGGAAGTTGGAGGATTTAGAACTCGTGACTCTGAACGAGGAGTGTTTGGCTATTCTTCAGAATAAGCTGCCATTCAAAAGAAGAGATCTAGGGAGTTTTACTATTCCTAGTGTCATTGGCAATTTGCCTATTAGTGGTGCATTAGCTGATTTAGGAGCTAGTATAAATTTAATGCCCACTACTCTATTTGATAAATTAGGTTTGAATGAACCTAAAGCCACTAGGATGAGCATTCAATTAGCTGATAGAACTGTAAAGATTCCTAGGGGTATTGTGGAAAATGTGCTTGTTAAGGTAGACAAGTTTATTTTTCCTGTAGATTTTGTAGTTATGGATATGGGAGGTGAGAGTATTGCACCTTTAATCCTAGGTAGACCCTTTCTTGCAACATCTAAGGCTGTAATAGATGTTTATGATGGAAAGCTTAAACTTAGGGTAGACGAAGAGACCATTACCTTCGACCTAGCTACTACTATGAGACACTCTTTATACCATGATGATGCTATATTTTCTATTAATATTGTGGATGATTTGGTTGAGTCTCATTTATAAGAAATGTTACTTGATGATCCTTTGCAGGTAGCCTTGCAAGGAGAGGAGGAGGAGCTGTCCAATGAGCAAGTGTTGGAGCAGCTCGCTAGTTTATTGGCTACTGAGCTTAGCTGTTCTAATGATCCTTTTCTTTCTCTTGACAGGTCAGAAGTGCAGAAGGTGAAGTCTTCTTTTAAGGACACCCCGACCTTAGAATTGAAGGAGTTGCCTAAGCACTTAAGCTATGGATTCTTGGATAAGGAAGAAAAGTTACCGGTGATTATTGCAGCAAATTTAACACCTGAGGAGCGAGCAAAAACTCTAAATGTGCTCAAGAGGTATAAGAAGGCCTTCGCCTACAAGATTGCTGATATTCCTGGGATCAACCCTAATTTTTGTTCTCACAAGATTCTTATCGAGGATAGCTATAGAGCAGTAGTTCAGCCACAAAGGTGGCTTAATCCGAATATGAACGAAGTAGTGAAAAGGAGGTAATTAAGCTCCTAGATGCAGGATTAATTTACCCTATTTCTGACAGTTCTTGGGTAAGCCCTGTGTAGGTTGCACCGAAGAAAGGAGGCATGACAATAATTCGAAATGAGCAGGATGAGCTGATACCTACATGGACAATAATAGGATTCTAAGTGTGCATCGATTATCGGAGGCTTAATGATGCAACTCTGAAGGATCACTTCCCTCTTCCTTTCATTGATTAGATGTTAGAAAGATTGGTAGAACACATGTTTTACTGTTTCCTTGATGGTTTTTCAGGATATTTTTAAATCCCAATTGCACCTGAAGACCAAGAGAAGACAACTTTCACCTGCCCCTACGGGACATTCGCTTATAGATGGATGCCTTTTGGCCTATGCAATGCGCCAGCTACGTTTCAGTGGTGTATGATGGCCATTTTTGATGATATGATTGAGGAGTCGATGAAGGTATTTATGGATGACTTCTTTGTTTTCTGGTAACTCATTATCTCATTGTTTGGCAAATCTAGAATGCATGTTAGCTAGGTGCAGCTAACTTGGTGCTAAATTAGGAAAAATGTCATTTTGTGGTGAGAGAGGGAATCATTCTAGGGCATAAGATTTCACATGCGGGGATGGAAGTCGATAGAGCTAAAATAGAAACAATATCTAAGCTACCACCCCCTAGTTCTGTTCGGGCTGCTAGGAGTTTCTTAGACCATGCTGGATTTTATAGAAGATTTATTAGAAATTTCTCTGAAATTGCTAGGCCTCTTACTAAATTACTAGTTAAGGATATACCTTTCATTTTTTATGATGCATGTGTATCTTCTTTTGAGTTATTAAAGAAACTTTTGACCGCAGCCCCTATCATGTCTTCGCCTGATTGGGGGCTACCCTTTGAACTAATGTGCGATGCTAGTGACAATGCAGTTGGAGCTGTGCTTGGACAGAGGTTTGATAAAAAGTTTCGACCCATTTATTATGCTAGCAAGATGTTAACAGGAGCCCAAGAACATTACACTACTACAGAGAAGGAGTTATTGGCTGTCGTTTATGCCTTCAACAAATTTTGATCATACCTCGTCTTATCAAAGACCATCATCTTCACTAACCATTCAGCTTTGAGGTATTTGTTTAATAAGCATGATGCCAAGCCAAGATTGATCAGATGGATTTTATTGTTGCAGGAGTTCGACATTGAAATTAGAGATAAGAAGGGCGTAGAAAATTTGGCAGTAGATCACCTATCCAGACTAGAGAATTCGAGCTTGGAAGCACTTGATGAGAGCACGATAGATGATCGATTTCCAAAGGAGCACTTGTATTCATTAAAGGTATATTCTGATTCTCCTTGGTTTTCTGATTATGCTAACTATCTTGTGGCTAGGGTCTTACCAAATAGTATGACTTATCAGCAAAAGAAGAAATTCTTTGCCGATTTGAAATACTACATTTTGGGAAGACCCCTTCCTATATCGAGTGTGTGCAGACCAGGTCATCCGCCGATGTGTTTATGGTGAAGAGAGTCTCCAGATCTTGAGGCATTGTCATGATGGACCTGCAAGAGGCCATCAAGCGGCGAACCATACTGCTAGGAAGGTGTTGGATGCAAGCTTTTATTGGCCAACTATCTTCCAGGATGCTAGAACCTTTGTTCAGGTTTGCGACGCTTGTCAGCGCTCAGGTAATATCTCTGGCCGTGATGAGATGCCCCAAAATAGTATGCAAATAGTTGAGATATTTGACATTTGGGGTATTGACTTCATAGGACCTTTCCCTTCCTCAAATGGTAATAAGTATATCCTAATGGCTGTTGAATATTTCTCCAAATGGCCGGAGGCACAGGCCTTACCTACTAACGATGCTAGAGTCGTTTGCAGGTTCCCTAAAAAGTTATTTGCTAGGTTCGACACACCTAGAGCGCTAATTAGTGATAGAGGAACGCATTTCTGCACCGCTTAATTGGAGAAGGCACTCAGGCGCTATGGTGTAACGCAGAGGTTCTCCACTCCCTATCACCCACAAACCATTGGGCAAGTTGAGGTTACTAATAGGGGTTTAAAATGTATATTAGAGAGAATTGTGGGTGTAAGTTGGAAGGATTGGGCCTCGAAACTTTATGATGCATTATGGGCATTTAGAACTGCATATAGGACCTCCACAGGTTTTACGCCCTATAGGCTAATTTATGGGAAGTCTTGTCATTTACCTGTCGAATTAGAACACAAGGCTCTTTAGGCCCTTAAAACTTTCAATTTTGATGTTGATTCTGCATGTAAGGAAAGATAGTGGCAACTAGGTGAATTCGAGGAATGGCGTCAACAAGAGTATGAAAACTCCTCAATATACAAGGCAAATACAAAGAAGTGGCACGATTAGAGGCTCAAAGGTCCCAAGGAGTTTCAGAGTGGAGATAGAGTATTGCTATATAACTCACATCTTCGGTTGTTCCCAGAGAAGCTCAAGAGTCGATGGTCGGGACCCTTCGTGGTTAAGCAAGTTTTCCCATATGGCACAGTCGAGCTTCATCATCCCGAGAATGGTGATTTCAAAGTCAATGGATATAGGCTCAAGGTGTATCATGGAAACTCGTTGGAGACTGAGCAGCGGGTTAACATGATTTTGTACCTGCAATGATGATTCATATTGAGTCTAGCTAAATGACTCAAGAATAAAAAAGAAGTGCCCTTGGGAGGCATTCATATTCTAGTTTTATGTTCTTTTCTTTGGTCCACTTTTATGTTATCATTGCATTCTTGTTGATCTTTAGAACACTTACTTTATATATTAAACATAGTTGTATGAACTTAGGGTTGGAATAACTTATGTCGGATTTTTGATAATCGGTGAAGTGGGACTTTCCCGTTTGACTCATTTACTTGATTTACGGCCTAAATGTGTGCATATATGTGTCAAATGCAGGTAGGGAGTTCGGCGACTCGAGATAGCGAAGGAAAGCCCGGAATCCACCCTTTCACCATGGTTTTCGTGGCCATCACGGGCTGCAACACCAGGCCGTGCTCATCAGCATGGCCGGAGTCAAGCCCCTGATGAGGAAACACATATGGAGTTTGGGTATTCAGCCATTCACCACGGCTTCCGAAGGCACCACGGGCAGCAACACCATGTCGTGCTCATCAGTAAGGTCGTGCCCCCACCCGTGACAAATGGTGCCATAATGAAGCTTTAGGGTTCATCACAGGCCGAGTCCTGGCCGTGCTGATCAGCATGGCTGTGCCCTCGCCCGTGCTGACCCCCCTGCCTATGAAAAGGGGAGTTTTCAAAATTTTCCTACCCCCCCTTCTAAGCTCCAAGGTGTTGTTTTCTTCCTTATCTCTGATTTTTCTTACCTGTCTCAGCAACTTCAATTAAGTCTCTTCGCCTTTTGCTTTTATTTGCTTCATTTTGATTTCTCTTTTATGCATTTATTTTATTTAGGACATGCTAGTTGATGTGCGTAAAATACACACATCTAAATGGGGTTTTTAAGATTGATTTTATGGACATTTGCATGTGAATTGGTCCCAACACTCACCCTATGCGTCTGTTTGTGTGCATTAGGTCCAAAAGAAGTCAAAGGATGATAAAGGGAAGAATTGGAGCATAATTGGACGCCGAAGGCGTCGAAACAAGCTAAGTACGAGCAAGAGGAAGCTGAATATGGCCGTGTTGGTTTCAACAATGGCCGTGTTCCCAACACGGGCACCAACACGGCCATTTTGGATGCATCAAACATCAAAGAAAAAAGTAGTTCTTAGGGAGCACGGCCACAGAGAGTAACACGGCCAGGAACACCAAACTGTGTTCCCAACACGGCCGTGTTGTCGGCGATAGGGGGAATTAATTAAAAGAAAAAAGAGAGGAAAGAAAGAAGAAGAGCGGAGGAGAACGTCCCAAACCCAAATATTTCTCTCTCTAAGGGTTTTCTGAGTTGGAACCAAGGGAAAAGGAGACTTGGATCAAGGTTTCAATCGGATTCCCTTCAAAGATTGAAGATTGGACGAGGTTCGTTGATTGGTTTTCAAATTGAGCAAGAGGAACAAGAATCGATTCAATTCGAGTAAGAGGAATTGGGGCTGTTTACTCTCATCCAAGGGTGTAATCAGGTTTCTCTACCTTTACTCATTGTTGTAATTGAATTCTTATGGATTTTGATAACGAACATGATTAGCTAAATTGATTAAATCCATTGAGATTTCTTTACTATGTTGGCTTAATGTTATATTGTTAGATTGTTTGAGTTAGTTATGTATTCTTCTTGCTTTCAGTATTAATAAGATAATGCATTATTCATGAGACGTTGTGAATTGTGTGTTTAGATTGCTTTGTGTGATTGAGAAGTCCATTTGGCAATTGGAATTTTGAATAGCAAGAACTAGTTAATAATCGCTTAGGGATAAGGATAATTAACTAGCCGGATTAAGAATTAACAAAGCTTAATAGAGGCGGATTAAAGCTTAATGCTAATTTAAGAATCAATGGTTAGGAAGAGATTCCAACTTTAGGTTATTAGGTTTAGGAATTCGGTTATCTCGAGAGAGAAACCGAATTCGGTTAAGAATTCATCCACGGGTAGCATAATTAGACTCACCAATCCTTTATCTTTTGTTTGATTACTATCTATTTTAGGTTCCCTTTGGGTTGGCTTTCTTGTCTTGGTTATTTTAATTATCAATTACTCCTGCATCTCCCTTAGAACTTAGTTTGTAGCTATTAGTTAGTTTAGAAATTATTCATCACTAATTTGAGGTTAATATAACAAAGAACAAAGGAGTAACTCTGGGCTTTCACTTTCCCGAGTAATACGACCCTGATACTCACCATTAGTGCTAGACTGCATTGATAGGTACACTGCCTTAGATTGTAGCTAACATAAGAAGCTCACATCAAGTTTTTGGCGTCGTTGCCGAGGAATGTTTGAAAACTAGAGTGAAATTTGCTATTTGTTAATTTAGCCATGTTTTAATTATTTTTATTTATATTTATTTTTGTTTTGTTTGTACATATTTATTTAGTTAAGTTTATGATTCAGATAGTGGATGATAAGGAGGTTCAGTGCTAAACTCTTTGTATGACACGTTGGAAAATGGGATCAGGAACCAAGAGAGTGCTAAAAATTGGGATACCCGTGCATCTTTAGAAGCTCGAGTGGAATCGTTTTGCAGGGCTACCGATCAACTCTCCACTCTTATCCTTTCATATCAAGTTTTTTGTGAATTTTGTTGTGGTTTACATTTGAGTAATGATTGTCCATTATATAGTGATGTTGCTCATTGTTCTTATAACTATGAACAGGTGAATTATATAGGAAGTTGGCCAAATGACTCGTATGAAAGCACCTACAATCAAGAGTTGAGCATTCATTCACCCTTTGGATGGAGCTTAGATGGCCAAGAACCACCAGAATTTCAGCAGCCTAATCTTGCACCATCAACTCAATATGAAGAGTTAGTATCAGAGAAGCAGATGACGAGGTTTATTGCAAGTCTTGAGGATAGATTCCAACAAATAGAGAGGATCTTCAAGTTACTAGCTGAAGAGCAATTGGGAACTCCATCAAACGCTACTGAATCTGAGGAACACTTGAGCAATGTCACTTTGCATTTAGGTGAGAATTTTTCTGGGTTATCTATTATGTTTGATGATGATACTTCTGTGCAGGACGACTCTTTGAACATGGAGACAGAACCAGAAAAGGAAGAGGCGAACATGATTCCTTTGAAAGACTATCAATAAAAACGTATGGTTGATGATGCTGAGTTGCAGTTAGAGGAATTTTTGGTGGATTTTCCACAAGTCCCTTCGATGATGGAAGATGAGCACAAGTTATCCAATGAAGAAGTCTTGGAGGAGCTCGAGTTTCTTCTAGCAAGTGAACCAAGCCAAGGACTAGAGAAAACCATCGACGTTCCTGAAGAAATTGCCCAACCGTCGATCCTTCCAATTGGTGAAACTTCAACTTTCAAATTGGAAGAGCCCCTAGAGCATCATGACTATGTGCAATTATATGAGGAGCGAGTTTTGCCCATCATACTAGCAGCTTGCTTGATAGTCGGGAAGAGGAAATTAACGATTATCCCTCTAAGCGGATACTTGAAGCCATTTGCTTGGAAGAAGGATGGATGGTTGTCGATCATGCCCGTTTGCTTTTCACCATGAGTCCAGCAAAGAAGACTCATCACATAAAAAAGAAGCGCTTTTGGGAGGTACCCCAATTTTTTTCTTTAATCTCTAATATTTTAACATTTTGTTTTGAAACATTTTATTGGTTTTAGTTTTCATATTTTATTTAATTTTTGTTTCAGTTTCGATTTTAATTCTTTATTTTATTATTTGCAGCCATTCCTCTACCACAGACTAGCCGACCCTGATATCCCTGATGATGCACCTTTTTTCACTCCGGAGCCATAGTCAGAGCAGTATTAGCTCTTATTCCTTTTTCATTTCTTATATTTTGTACACTGGGGACAGTGAGTCCTTCAAGTGTGGGGTGGGTGATATTTATCCCATCTCAGTATTATTCTCTTCTTTCTTTTAATTAATTCCCCCTGTCGCCACCAACACGGCCGTGTTGATGCCCGTGTTCCCAACACGGGCTGGTGTTTATGCCCGTGTTACTCTTTGTGGTCGTGCTCCTTAATGTTTTTCTTTAATGTTTGATGCACCCAACACGGCCAGTGTTGAAACCAACATGGCCATGTTCAGCTTCCTCATGCGCATACTTAGCTTGTTTCGGCAGCTTTGACGTCCAATTATGCTCCAATTCTTCCCTTTATCATTCTTTGAACCTAATGCACACAAACAGACGCATAGGGTGAGTGTTGGGACCAATTCATATCCAAATGTCCATAAAATCAATCTTAAAAATCCCATTTAGATGTGTGTATTTTACGCACATCAGTACACTAGGTGGCTGCTGCTGCAGCCTTAGCGGCTCAAGTGGAGTTATTATCCAAGAAGATTGATCAGCTCCAGTTACCTGTCCAATCAGTTTAAGCAGGCTGTGAGTTTTGTGATGGCCTGCATTACAGTAGTAACTGTTTGTTGGGAGATATGTTTACTTCTTCCTCTACATCTAACCATGAACATGTGGACTATATAGGGAGTCAGCCTAGGCAGCAAAACGACCCATATAGCAACACCTATAATCCGGGATGGAGAAATCATCCGAACATCGGATGGAGTAACAACAGTAACTAGGGGCCACTAGGGTTTCAGTGACTACATCAACAACCGCAACAATCTATTCTCCCACCTCAGTCTCTTTAGACTCAAGAGAAAAAATGTAATTTAGTGGAGCTGATGATGAAGTTTGTGTCCACTTCACAGACCAAATTCTAGCAGATGGATGCAGCTCTTAGAAATCAACAGTCCCCCATTCAAAACTTGGAGATTCAAATAGGCCAGATTTCTAAGATGTTGGCTGAGAGGCAGTCAGGGACTCTGCCTAGCAATACAGAGTCCAACCCGAGAGAGCATGTAAACACAATCACATTGCGGTAAGGTATGTATATTCCTGGTTCTTCTCCTATGTCTAATAATGATGTTGATGCGCAGATAGATTCAAGCAGAAAGGCTTAAAAGGTGAAGAAACTAGAGAAGGAAGAGGCAAAGAAGATTCCATTGAGGGAATACTAGTCCAAAATTCCATACCCTGCTAGGTTGAAGCAGGCGCAAGTCGAGCAACAGTTTGGTAAGTTTTGGATATATTTAAATAACTATACATAAACTTACCTTTTATTGAAGCTATTTCACATATGCATAGGTATGCAAAATTCTTAAATGAGATTCTTAGCAATAAAAGGAAGTTTGAGGACTTGGCATGCGTGATACTAAACGAGGAATGTTCGGCGATTTTCTAGAATAAGTTACCGGAAAAGAAACATGATTTAGGGAGTTTTACTATCCCTTGTGTTATAGGTGACTTAACTATTAGTGATGCTTTAGCTGAATTAGGATCTAGCATTAATGTAATGCTATACAACCTGTTTACCAAGTTGGGGCTGGGAGAGACTAAACCCAATAGGATGAGCATCCAATTAGCTCATAGGACTATTAAGTATCTTAAGTGTCACGACCCGATTTGTGGGACCGTGACCAGCGCTAGGGAGTGGGTAGGCTTAAGTCCACCGACCCATAGCAAGCCTGACCATTCACTAATTTAATCAAGGAATAATTTAAATTCTATCAATTATAACTATTTCCTAACTAACTTTCAACCACCCAAATACTGCATATTTAATTCAGTCTGCCAGCATAAATAGGCAATACCTGGTTTAACATGCCAAAATAAAATAATATGTTTTGAAATTACTACTGCGGAGAATCTAGAATTCTAAAAATCAAACATACCAATAAAATTAGTTACATTAAACTCGAAGATGAAGGAAGTCGGGCTGCTATAGGGAAAGAACTACGGGAAAATAACAAGCACCTAAAAAATAATTAAATTTGAGACTGTTAATCTCGAGAGTGAGTTAAAATCATATAATCCAAAATAAATACAACCACCTCAATAAAATATTTATTTAATCAAAATAAAATATTAGGTCATATTAAAGCACGTGTCATGCCATGATTCAGTAAAATATAATTTATATGTTAGGGGACGAGTACCTCAATAGATCCCTAACCCCAACACCAACAGCCTTTCGATTTTCCCACACCAACAGGACTAGCTCCTAGAGAGTGGAGCTTGACCAAGGTCCTTAAATCCAGTCTGGTTACTTAATTCCCAATAAAGTCGATGCCTAGAAAGCAATGCTCGACTAGGAACCTTTAATCCGACAATCAAAGTCTTTGCAGCCCAAAGAGTTAAACTGGACCAGGGCAAGTCTTAAAATATTCTTTTATTACCTATCTTCGATTTATACTAGTACGCACACGGTCCTGATGCAACCCATCAGGTGGCATGTTCTACTGCCATCTCATCCCAAGTCAACATGCAATCACAATATCAATGATGTAAAAAATGATATATCAATAGTAAATAGATAATTAATTCCATAAAACAGTTATTTAGATGAATAGTAAATATATAAATAATTTAAATCTTTAAATCATTTAATCAGAGTTGCTATATAGAATTTTAGCATGACACATGTATAGAAGAGTATAGCAGATGTATGACTTTAACTCATAGTTCTGATCACCCCCTTGCTCTGCTCCTAAGCCTTGGGTGGAGAGGACTGAAATGATGGATTAATCTATTCACGGGAACAATTCAATCAATAAAATAAAACATTTAATAAATAATCCTAGGCCTAGACTCCTAGAATTGACTATCTAAGAATTTCGACTCGAAAAAATTCTACCAAAAATTTGGCAAAACCTCCCCTAAAATACAGACGTTTACCCCTATATAACAGGTCCAGAACCAGCCAGAAACACTTATAATATTCATTAATTATTTTCCAGAAGTCGGGCAACCAAAGCTACATTATTCTTCCCGACTCCAGAACACAACGCAACTATATAAAAGGTCTTATATAAATTTATCATATTGCTCAATTTCGATAGCACAAAATCTTAATTTTCAAAGACACTTGCACATATACCTTAGATTATTTTTCTCCAATAAATAACCAATATAAGTTTTTAATTAATAATTTTCTAAAATCAGCAGAGAGAAAGAAGTGAGGAATCCTCTTTTCGACGAGAGGCTTGATAAATCAGTCGACTCGCCTTCAGCCGCCGGAGTCCGATCGACGATCTGAGCGCGCCTACGGATTCGAGACAACACGTAAATGATTCTAGCACCTGATTCTCCGATCCAATCCTCGATCATCTGAAAAAATAATAAACAGTTTCGACCGTCGATTTTCAAACAGAGTTCGATCGCGGTAAAATTAGTGCCATCAGAAAGCTTGTGATGCTTAGGTCCAGAACATGGCCTTTGATCATCCAGAACCCAACAACATTGGTTGAAAAGTCCAGAAACCAAATCAGTGTATTTTGTTTCTCCACCAGAAAACACCACCTTAAGTCACCAATTTCAGCAGTACCATCACTGATTTAAAGCTCAGATCGAAGGGAGTCGTTTGCCACTAAAAATAGTGGCTACCGATGCTGGAAACGCCATGAACGGCATCTAAAAGGTTGTTGTCGTCCTCCTCATTTTCCGCCGCCCCTCGCCGCTCACAGCTATTGCCGTCACTGCTGCTGCACTCGTAGGCACCCTTTCTGTCTCCTGTCAGCTCCCCGCCCTCTTAAATCAGCTCCTCCTCTTTCTGCCATTAATGGCAGCCAAGCTTTCTCTCTTTCTCTCTCTCCCTTCTCTTCTACCTCGTCCTTTTCTCTCTTTTTCTTTCTTTCCTTACCTATATACATAATTAGTCCCTCTATTCTTTAGTTACTAACTATTAATCCCTGCAAGTTCTTCTTAAACCCTTAAGCTTAATGTCACTCTTTCAATTAAGCCCTTAGTTGTCACCTTTGGGC
This sequence comes from Ricinus communis, assembly GCF_019578655.1. Taxonomy (NCBI): domain Eukaryota; kingdom Viridiplantae; phylum Streptophyta; class Magnoliopsida; order Malpighiales; family Euphorbiaceae; genus Ricinus; species Ricinus communis. The sequence continues at coordinate 12,491,432 of NC_063264.1, read as the reverse complement.
TAAAGTAAAATTATTATAAATAGAGAGTTACTTATTTACCCTTACTTTTATATTTGATATTACCATAATGCCATACTGACACTATTAATTTACAAAAGTACCAACCTATATATTTCCCATTAAAGCCCCATTTAATTCAATTCTACTTTAACCTCCCCCTCAAATATAAATTTCAATTTAATCCTAAAATAAAATTAACTTAATTAATCAATTTGTTTACTACTTTCAATTAAATCCAAGACCATCTTGCAATTAAAATCTTCACAGCCTAGAGAGTTGAACTCGACCAGGGCTAGTCTTAATATATTCTTTTACTACCTGTTTCAGATTTATACTGGTGCGCACATGGTCCTAATGCAACTTATCAGGTGGCATGTTCTACTGCCATCTCATCCCGAGTCAATATGCAATCATAATATCAATGACGTAGAAAATGATATATGAATAGTAAATAGATAATTAATTCTATAAAACAGTTAGTTAGACGAATACTAAATAAATAAATAATTTGAATCCTTAAATTAATTAACCAAAATTGATATACAAAATTTTAGCATGACACATGTATAGTAGAGTATAGCAGATATATGACTTCAACTCATAGTTCTAATGACCCCCTTGCTGTGCTCCTAAGCCTCGGGTGGAGCGGACTGAAATTATGGATTATCTATTCACGGGAACAATTCAATCAATAAAATAAAATATTTAATAAATAACCCTAGGACTAGACTCCTAGAATTCACTGTCTAAGAATTTTGACTCAAAAATTTTTTACCGAAAATTCGGCAAAACCTCCCCTAAAATACGAACGTTTAACCCCTGTATAACTAGTCCAGAACCTGCTAGAAACACTTCTAATATTCATCAATTATTTTCCAGGAGTCGGGCCACCAAAGCCGCATTATTCTTCCCAACTCCGCAACACAACACAACTATATAAAAGGTATTATATAAAATTATCATATTGCTCAATTTCGATAGCATAAAATTTTAATTTTCAAAGACACTTACACATATACCTTAAATTATTCTTCTCTAATAATTTACCAATATAAATTTTTAATTAATAATTTTCTAAAATCAACAGGCTAAAGAATTACCGAGACACTTGATAAATTGGTCAACTAGCCTTCACCCGCTGGAGTCTGATCAATGATACGAGCATGCCTACAGAATCGAGACAACGCGTAGACAATGATTCTAGCACCTAAATCTCTGATCCAGTCCTCGATCATTCAAAAAAATTATGGACGGTTTCGATCGTCGATTTTTAAACGGAGTCTGCTGGCCGCAAAATTAGTGCCATTGGAAAGCTTGTGATGCTTAGGTCCTTCATATGCCCTCTCATCATCCGAAACACAACAACCTTGGCCGAAAAGTTTAGGAATTTGAACCGGCCTATTTTCTTTCTCCACCGAAAAACACCATCTCTAGTCTCCAATTTTGGCACTACCACTGCCGATTTGAAGCTCAGGTTGAGAGGAGTCATTTGCCACAAAAAAATAGTGGCTACCAATGCTGGAAATTCCATGAACGACGTCCAAAAGGTTGTCATCGTCTTCCTCATTTTTTGCCGCCCCTCGCCGCTTTGAGCTATTATCGCCACTACTACTGCACTTGCCGCCGCCCCCTCCGTCTCCGGTCAGTTCCCTACCCTCTCAAACCAGCTCCTACTCTTTCTACCATTAATGGTAGCCAAGCTTTCTTTCTCTCTCTCTCTCTTCTCTTCTTCCTCATCCTTTTCTCTCTTTTTCTTTCTTTCCTTATCTATATACATAATTAGTCCCTCTATTCTTTAGTTACAAACTATTAATCCCCAGAAGTTCTTCTTAAACCCTTAAGCTTAATGTCTCTCTTTCAATTAAGCCCTTAGTTATCACTTTTGTGCTAAATTAAAATTATTATAAATAGAGAGTTACTTATTTACCTTGATTTTATATTTGATATTACCATAATGCCCTACTAACACTATTAATTTACAAAAATACCAACCAATATATTTTTCACCAAAGTCCCATATTACTTCAACTCTACTTTTAGCCTCCCCCTCAAATATAAATTTCAATTTAATCCTAAAATAAAATTAACTTATGTTTTACTACTTTCAATTAAATCCAATACTATCTTGCTAATTAAGCTTTACTTTTCCCAAAAATAATTTCTTGAAAATAATTATTTTTATAGCCTCCAATTAGGCAATTTTAATTATTCTTTTACATACTAAGTAAATACAAGGGTGATACTTACAAGAAGTAAATCACATTTTATATAATTTGCTTAGCAAATTCTTATTTAACTAAGCTTATTAAATATGTGTTAATAATTTCTTAAATTTTATCTAACTTTTAAAATCCTTTTTAGAATAGGACCTCATCCATAATCTGTCATAATTCCTCCAATTTAAAAATAAAATTCTTTACTCTAATCACATGTATTAAATTTTTAAAACTTATAGTTTTATTATTATCATCATCACATCCTTATTAGCTATTATTATTATTATTAAAAAGAAAAATTTCGGGTATTACACTAGTGGTATTGTAGAGAATGTGCTTGTTAAGGTAGATAATTTCATATTTCCTATTGACTTTGCGATCTTACACATGGATGATGAGAGTAGTGTACCTTTGATTCTAGGTAGACCTTTCCTTGCAATATCTAAGGCAATTATAGATCTTTGTGATGGAAAGCTTAAACTTAGGGTAGGGGATGAGACTGTAACCTTGGACTTGATAATTCTATGAGACAGTCTTTAGATCATGATGATGTTGTGTATGCTATTAATGTACTTGATGATGTTGTTGAGACATAGTTGCAGGAAATGTTGGTTGAAGACCCTTTGCAAGTTACTTTTCCAATGGAAGATCAGCATGAGCTGTCAAATGAGGAAGTGTTAGAGTAGCTTGAATTTCTGCTAGCAAATGAGCCAAGCAATAATACTAATAAGTTTGTTGTGATTGACATGGTAGGTGTGCAGAAGTTGAGGCCATCACTTGAGGAACCACTAGTCCTTGAGTTGAAAGAGCTCCTAAAGCATCTCAACTATGCATATCTGGATGAGGACAACAGGTTGCCTGTCATTCTAGGATTGGAGTTGACACCCGAGGAGAGGGAGATGACTTTACCTCTCTAAGGAAGTACCAAAAGACGTTTTCTTGGAAGAATGCTGACATTCCAGGGATTAGCCATACTTATTGCTCACCCAAGATTCTTATGGACGATATCCATAATCTGGCAGTTCAACTGCAGCACAAGTTAAACTCGTACATGCAGAGAGTGGTTAACAAGTCCAGCTAAATGACTCGAGGAAAAAAGAAGCACTTTTGGAAGGCACCCCAACTTTTATTTTATGTTTTTAATATTTTAATCATTGGTTTTGGAACATTTTCTTAGTTTTAGTCTTTATTTTCATTTAATTTTATGTTATCTCTGTAGTTTCCACCTTCAGCAACCAAGGCACCACCAGTGCCACCAGCTTGCCGGAAGAGTAGGGCAGTATATTTTCATGCTTATCTCTTTTACATTTTGTACTTATTATGGTGCTTTCCAACTCTGTTACACACTGTGGACAGTGTGTGTCCTTCGAGTGTCGGGTGGGTAAGCCGTTGTTTTGGCTTTTCTTTTCTTTTTATATTTTTTCGATTGTGTTTATTGTATTGATGATGTCTATATTTAGGATAATTAGGATGTTAATTTTTTGTTTATCTTTGAAAGATTGATAGTTTTTTGTTTATCCTTTTTGTTTGTTGCTTTTGGAATATTATTAACCAATTTTAAGTTTATCATTATGGCTGGGTTAAACTAGTGTTACTTGACCATTCTTTAAGTTAGTAATTTCAATTTGATTAGTTATTGTGTTTTTATATGAATTGATTAAATGCTGATTTGATTGATGGTATTTGGGCATCTTATGCAAATAAATACTCCTTTCTTCTTGTTTGAATGTGCATTGTATTCTTCTCATTTCTAGAACTTGCTCGATAATGCTTGTTGAGGTTACATGAACAATCAAATGTTAATGATAAGGGCACTTAGGATTTGCCATTGCAGCCAAAAGCCAACCTGTAGATATTTTCCATTAGTTAGCCAAGTTTAAGCCTATACACTTTGTTCATTTTAACCATTTCTTTTGCTTTATCATCACACTTTGTTAAGCATTTCATTTGTTTATCCCTACCCTATTTCTGAAATTTTTGCAGTGTGTTCATTAAGTTGTTGGATAAAGTGTTGGTTTTATTTGTATTTTCAATTCACTAAGTCTCTCAAAAATTGGCTCCCTTTAATCCAAAATAAAATCTATTGTTAAAAAAATAACAAAACAAATAGTACTTTTTGAGTATTCATTCATTCTTCACCTTTCGAACATTTTTTTTAGAGACTTCGGAACTTTAGTGAATTTAATTACCTTTGTCTGACATTTAGTCCTTTCTGACTTGAAATTATGGGGAAGGCATTGCAAAAGTCTAGAAATTATTTACACCTCACTCTCAAATTTCCATACCTAAACCTAAGCCCCATTACAAACCTTGTGAGGACCCTTTGATTATGATATTTGATTTTTTTCAGTGGTGGAGATGGAATTTATGAGCAAGCCTATGGTAACTAAGATGAATATAATTTCTTTGAGGGATTGATGACTACCTTTTAAACACCGAGTGCATAGAGTGATCCCTTGTAAGGCATATGGTTTCTTGAATATTTAATGTTGAATGTACTATTTTAATTTCTTCATCCACTAACATGATAAATACTCTTGTTTAGATTACTAGTTTAGTTTTTGGTTGAGTTTCAATTTGGGATAGATTGAATGTTGCTTAATTGTAATCCAATGCATGAATTTTTTAAGGAGGGTTGATTGCATGTTTGTGATCTAAACTGTTGATTGCTCGAGGACAAGCAAAAGCTTAAGTGCAGGGTGAGTTAATATCCTTGATTATACACATGATTGCGTGCTTGATTATTTGAGTTGTTTTTTAGGGCGAATTATGTGTTTTTGTATTAGACTATTCAACATGCCCTGCCGACACACTCGTGCTGAGGAGCGCCGTCAAGGTCAGAGGGCATGCTGAAATGCCTTACCTAGGGTGAGAAGAAGCGATTTGCAACACGGTTTCTGAGAGTGACACGGCCTAGGAGTATGCCCATGTTGAGCAACGCAATCCAAATTCAAGTCGTGCTGAAGAAGGCTAGATCTGCAATTTTATGCTCAACACGACATGGATCCAACGCCACAGCCTGGAACACGGGTGATATGGAACCTCCATGAATAAGCTTGAGAACTCCTTCCTCACTCCCCACTTTTTTCTCTTTTTCTTCTTTCTCCCTCCCCCTCGTCGTTCCTTGCCGCAACAAGGAGGAGTAGTCGACTCACCTTACTCCCACAGTCGAAATAGCTTCCTGCCGGTGTCTCTTTACCAATCTAACGATGGAAACCAGCTCCCTGCTGTCAAAAACCCTTGAGCTGAGCTCCCCAGCCATCTTTCCTTCGCCAATAGTACTGTATAGCCTCGCCGAAGCTGAAACTTTTTAGCCTAGATCTAGCGGCTTCCTGTGAGTTTTTTGGTACCTTGCGCCTCTGTATTGACCATCGGCAGCTGAATACAGTGATGGTTCGTAACAAGTATCCGCTTCCTCGCATCAATAATTTATTCGATCAGCTTCAAGGAGCCGCATGCTTCTCTAAGATTGATTTGCAATCGAGCTATCACCAGTTGAGGACCCGTGAGGAAGACATTTCAAAGATGGAGATCAAGACATGTTATGGGCATTATAAGTTCCTGGTAATGTCGTTTGAACTCACTAATGCTCCTGCATTCTTCATGGATCTGATGAATCGAGTCTTCAAGTTGTTCCTAGATCGCTTTGTCACTGTATTCATTGATGATATCTTGGTGTACTCTAGAAGCAAAGAGGAGCAAGCGTGGCATCTGAGGATAGTACATCAGATGTTGAGGGAGCATCAGTTGTACGCTAAGTTCTCCAAGTCTGAGTTTTGGTTAGAAAGCGTTGCTTTTCTAGGCCACGTTGTGTTTAGAGAGGGTATTCAAGTGGATCCAAGAAAGTAGAGACAGTGATTGACTAGCAGAGACCGACCACGGTGATATAGTTTCGTAGCTTTCTAGGTTTGGCAAGCTACTACCTTCTGTTCATGCAAGACTTCTCGAGGATCGCAGCGACTTTAACTAAGCTAACTCAGAAGAACGTCAAGTTCTAGTGGACTGACGCGTGTGAGAGAAGTTTTAAGAAGCTGAAAAATTGTTTGACTTATGCTCTGGTATTGACCTTACCCTCTGGGACTGGTGGATTGATGATGTATTGTGACTCTTCCAAAGTGGGTTTGGGTTGCGTTCAGATGCAGCATGGTAAGGTAGTGGCTTATGCATCCAGGTAATTGAAGAGGCATGAACAGAATTACACCACTCATGATTTGGAGATGGCAGCAGTAATCTTTGCTCTATAAAATCTGAAGGCACTATCTCTACGGGGAGAAGTCCGATATATATGCGGACCAGAACAGCTTAAAGTATATTTTTCAGCAGAAAGAATTGAATCTAAGGCAGAGGAGATGGTTGGAAATTTTTAAAGATCATGATTATAATATTCTCTACCATCCAGGTAAAGCGAATGTCGTGGCTGATGTCTAGAGCAGGAAGTCAGTAGGTAGTCGTGCTCATATCAGTGTGGAGAAGAGACCCCTGACCAAAGAGTTGCACAAATTATGTGAATGTATTTTCTTTCTTTCCTAACAGTGGAGCATAATGAAAATAGTGCCGTTTAAACCTCCAAGGGTTGCAGATGGAGGTATTGGAATCGGGAGCATTGTTGGCACGTTTTAGGGTTAGGTCTGTGCTTGTTGATAGAATCAAGTTAGCTCAAAGTCAAGATCCACAATTATAGAAAATCTTGGGAGAAGTGCGGCAGGGTCGAGCTAATGATTTTGTTATAGATGATAATAGTACTCTCAGGATGGGCACCAGGTTGTGTGTTTCTGATGTGGATAATCTCAAGAAGGAGATTTTAGAAGAGGCTCATTGTATAGCTTACAGTGTGCACCCGAGTTCTACCAAGATGTATCACGATTTGAAAGGCAATTATTGGTGGAATGGAATGAAAAGGGATGTGGCAGAGTTTGTCTCCAAGTGTCTGACGTGTCAGCAGGTTAAATTGGAGCATCAGAAGCTGTCAGGGTTATTGCAACCACTTCCCATACTATAATGGAAATAGGAAAGGATTACTATGGATTTTATTTTGGGGTTACCCAAGACTTCGGCCGGTTATGACTCTATATGGGTAATCATGGACCAATTAACTAATTCAATGCACTTCCTTCCTGTGAAGACTACTTATTCTGTGGTTAAATATGCACGAGTGTATCTGGAAAGAATTATTAGTCTTATAGTGTCTAGCAGGGGACCGCAGTTCACTTTGAGGTTTTAAAGAAAGCTACAAGAAGAGGTTGGTACTAGATTGGAATTCAGCACAGCCTTTCACCCCTAGACTGAGAAACAGTCAGAGAGGACAATTCAGACTTTGGAAGATACGATTTAGATGTGCGTGATAGACATTAATGGTCAGTGGGATTCGTACCTACCACTAATTTAATTTTCTTATAACAACAATCACCATGCAAGCATCGAGATGGCCCCTTATGAGGCATTATATGACCAGAAGTGCAGATCTCCTGTGTGTTGGGAAGAAGTTGGCGAATGGAAATTAACGGGACCAAAGTTGGTTCATATCACTTCATAGAAGATTCCCATTATCTGTCAGCAGTAGGAGACAACTTTGAGTAGGCAGAAGAGTTATGTAGATTAGTGTTGGGGAGTATCCGTTCTTGAAGGTGTCCTCTATGCATGAATATGATGCGGTTTGGCAAGAAAGCAAGTTGGCCCCTCGTTATGTGGGACCCTTTAAGATTATTGACAAGATTAGAGAGATAGCATACAAGTTGGACTTATCGCTGAATTTCTCGCATGTACATATGGTATTTTATATATCCATGTTGAGAAGTACATTTTGGATCCTTCGCACGTATTGTAACTTCAAAATATGGAAGTAAGTGAAGACTTGACTTACGAGGTGCAGCCTGTTATAGTCGTGGATACTCAAGTTTGCCAATTGGGTTCTAAAATTATACCAATGGTTAAGGTTTTGTGGTGGAACCATTCATCAAAGGATTGTACTTGGGAAACCGAGCAGGAGATGAGGAACCTTTAACCTCATTTATTTCAATCTTGAGGTAAGCTTGCTTCTTTCAAAGTTCGATGATGAATTTTTTTCTTAAGGGGGGTAGATTGTAATACCCTTAAATAAAATAAAAATATATATAAATATTCTTAAATAAAATAATAATTACTATTTTTTCTCTTTTTCTTCTTTCTCCCTATTCCTTCCTCCCTCCCCACTTTTGTTTCTCGCCGGCGTCGTCTCTTTCTCCCTCCCCATCGTCGTTTCTCACCGCAACAAGGAGGAAAAGTCGGCTCACTTTGCTGTTGCCGTCGAAATAGCCTCCTGTCGGTGTCTCTTCGCCGATCTAACGCGAAAACAAGCTCCCCGCCGTAAAAAACCCATTTTCTGACTCCCTGCAACTCAAGCTTAGCGTAGGCGCTTCCAAATTTGGAATCCGACACCATTGGCGGTACCACCTTTCGGACCCTGGTATTTTTCGGACGTGCAAAATTTTAGATTTTTAGCTTGGTATAATTTTATTTGGACCGTAAAAATTATTTTATAATTTTAGAAAAATATTATTATTATAAATTGTCAATTATAAATAAATTAGTATGATTAATTATTCTTTTGATTTGTGATAGATGTGGTTGTATATAATTAGTTTAAATACCAGCAAATTGCCTGTGGGTTGGTTGAGAATTAAATGTTTATACGAGGCAAATAAATAATTTTATTATTTGAATTGTGTTGCAAAGTCGGGGAAAGATAATGCAGTTTTGGTTGCCCAACTCCCGCTAAATAATTACGGAATATTCGAAGTGTTTCTAGAAGGTTCTAGACCCGTTTTACAAGGGATAAACGTCCATATTTTAGGGAAATTCTGCCAAATTTTCGATAGAATTTTCGAGTCGAAATTTCTTAGGCAGTCTATTCTAGGAGTCTAAGCCTAGAAAAAATTAAGAATATCTTATTAATTGAGTTATTTTTGTAAATATATAATTCGTTCGTCCAGCCAGCTCCATCCAAGGCGTAGGAACAAACTGCAGACGCGGTCGAACTATGAGTTAAAGTCATATAACCAACTGCTTTTGTGTCACGTCTAAATTAAATGCATTGTTAATTGATTAATAATAATTATTATTATTAGCATTCTTATTATAGATTTTATTTTTGTTATTATCAATATCATTATTAATATTGTTACCATTATTTTTGCCATCATATTTACTGTTATTTTAATATTATTATTATTATTACACCTGAATTTCATGTTTGCTATACTTGAGGCTATTAAACTTTAATTCTTAATATGTTATTGAATAATTTATGTTTGCTTATGATTTATACTATTTATAATTATTATTAATGTTGTGATTGTAACTTTGGGATGAAGCGGCATTAGAACATGCCACCTGATGGGTTGCATCAGGACTGTGTGCACACCAATATTAATCTGATATAGGTTAAAAAGAACCTAGAATCTTAGGAAGAATGTTTGCCGCATATAGAGTTTGCATATAGTCGTAGTGTGCATTCATTTACTCAATTATGTTCTTTTGAAGTCGTTTATGGTTTTATTTCTTTATCTCCATTAGATATAATTCCTTTACCTTTGAGTGACCGTGTTAATCTAGATGGAAAGAAGAAGGCAGATTTTGTGAGGAGTTTGCATGAGAAGGTGTGTGCAAATAAAGAAAGAAAGAATAAAGTTTATGCTCAACAAGCCAACAAAGAGCGTGTGAAGGTTGTTTTAGAACCCAGTGATTGGGTTTGGGTGCACATGCATAAGGAAAGGTTTCCTTCACAAAGGGGTTCCAAGTTACTTCCACGAGGAGATGGTCCTTTTCAAGTTCTTAAAAGGATTAATGATAATGCATATAAATTTAAATTTCCCAATAAGTATGGAATTAGTGCTGCTTTTAATATTGCTCATCTTTCTCTTTTTGATTTTGACATAGGTGATGATTCGAGGATGAATCATGCTAAAGAAGGAGGCAATGATGCGAATCCTATTAGCACTAGGAGTCCTACTCTAACAAGGAATCCTACTTCAACTAGGATTCAAGATCCACTTCATATCAATGGAGGCCCAATTACAAGGTCCAAGGCTAAGAAGATAAAAGAGTTCTCAATGGGCTTATTCAAGATGTTTTGGCTAAGGACACATCAAGGATAGAAGAGTTGGATTCAAATTCAAGGCTCATTAATCTAATTTAGGCTATTGGGCGTGAATAAATCTAATATGGGCTTAATGAGCATAAAGGAGTACATAAGGAAGTTTGGGCCTAATTAGCTCCACCAAAGATGGCCCATACATGTGGCTCAACGAAACCAGGGTCTTTTACTCCTAGTGGGCAACTACATAGTATTTTGGGAGCATTAGGACTTTGTTTTTAGTTATCTATTTTAGTTAGGATGTTTATCTATATCCTATTTGAGTTGTAATTCCTTAATAGCTTAGAAGAAAAAACTAGAAGCTAAATATGAATAAATAAATATAGAAAGATGAATAAATTAAAGTCAAATCAAGAACTAGATAGTAGTTGGTTGATAAACAACTCTCGTATACCAAATTCGGTAAGCCAGCTCAACGACAATAATTGAAAATTCACGTCGGCCAACCTAATAGCACTTCGACCTAAATTAATTCATTATATGTATCCTAAACCTCAAAATGTCTAAATTGTTGCTTGTATTATGCTTGGATTAATTGAAAACAACCTGATTTCTCTCTTACACGAATGGATTTACGTCTCGTCTTGCTTTATTATCAAGCTAAGCCCCAATGTCGGATGCTTCTAGTTTCTTCTTCTTATGGAACGAGGGTTTTCGCAGTATAAAAAATGCATGCAACCGAATACTTGAGGCCAGTGAGCACATTATTTTAGTTTTCTACCTTATGAGAGATCAAGTTATGGGTCCTTTCAAGAACTTTGTGGACTTATCAACACTCGCGCTAGCAAGCGTAGAGTCATCCCTAACATCCTTCCTTTCTCTTATGTTCTTTGTCTACCCTTGTGTTTAAATCAATTTTATTTGATCCTTATCCTTAGCCATATGAAAGAGAACAAAGAACTTGTGATTGCTTTCCTTATCAGATCTAAAATCCTACATATATTCACATTTTTATTTGTTTCTTTTATATATTTCTTTCTAATCTCTATCTAGTATGATGGTTAGGTTTTATTTGGGGAGCATAAACACGAGTATTAAGTGAAAGCGTGTAGAAGCTGGAATCATAGGCATCAATTAATGCTTCGGTGAATGCGAAGAAAGAAAATTAGTTGATCATGTATAGATATCATTCTTCGAATGATCATAGACGAATTATTTGGAGGAAAAAGGGAACGACGAGAATAGAGGCTCGCCCAAATATTCCGATTCAGGATTTGCACCACTAGGATCTTCATCATTCCTTATTCCTTTAAGCATGAGGACTCCTGATGACACAAATATTAGCACAAGGAATTATGGGAATGCAATTAACAAGCTTGACCGATGGCATTGGGGCTTAGCTTGATGAATAAGTAGGACAAGACGTAAAACCACAAGCATAAGGGAGAAATTATGTTGTTTTTTATTTATCCAAGCGTAATACAAGCGACCATATGAGCATAAGAAGCACAAACTAGAAGCTAAATATGAATAAACAAATAAAACAAGATGAATAAACTGAAGTCAAATCAAGAATATGAGAGGAGTTGATTGGGCAATAACTCTTGTAGTCCTAAATCTTATGAGCCAGCTTACCAAAACTAAGGGAAAATTTGCATGGGCCTACCTAATAACACTATAACCCAAATTACTTCATTATATGCATCCTAAACCTAAAAACACTCATATTCCTGGTTGTATTATGCATGGATTAATCGAAAATAACATGATTTTTACCTTACGTGCATGGAGTTACATCTCGTCCTGCTTGATCATCAAGCAAAGGCCTAATGCCACCGATCAAGCTTGTCAATTGTGTTTCCATAATTCCTTATGCCAACCCTTGCATCATGAAGAGTCCTCATGTTTAGAGGAATAAGGAAGGATGGAGATCCCAATGGTGCAAATCTTGAATCGAAATATTTGGGCGTGCCTCGATTCACGTCATTGCCTCTTTCCTCTAAAAGATTCCTCCACGATCATTCAGGGAATGATATCAATACACGATCAGCTAATTTTCTGCCTAAATAAAACCAAACCATCATACTAGACAGAGATTCCAAAGGGAAACATAAAAGAAACAAGTAAATGAGAATATAGATAGGATTTCATATCCAATAAGGAAAGAAATCACAAGTTCTTTATCTTCTTCCATGCGGCTAAATGTAAGGATTAAATCGAATTGATTTAAACACAAGGGTAGACAAAGAACATAAGAGAAAGGAAGGATGTGTGATATAAGTCTATGCTCGCTAGTTTGTTTGTTGATAAGTCCACAAAGTTCTTGAAAGAAACTATAACTTGATATCCTGCAAGGTAGAAAACTGAAATAATATGCTCATTGGCCTCAAGTATTTGGTTGCATGATGTTCATTATTGTCATACCCGTACTCTAAGTATGTATTCATCCTTTTAGCATTGTATTTTCATATAGTATCTTAATTGAATTATGGTAGTACTTAAGTGTGTTTAATGATAAATAATAGTGGGGCTTAATTGAAATGAAAGAAAGATGGTGGATTAAATTAGGATGAAAGAATAAAAGTTAGAGGGTTTCATAAGTAATATGAATAATTCATTAAGGATCTAAGGGAATATTTTATAACTAATCTTAAACTAATATATGTCTAGAATCATCCACTCTCTACTTCTAAGTCTCCATATACATATATGTTCACACACACACACACACTTAATATTAAAAAAGAATAGAGAGGAATTGCGAGAGTTTCTTCGTTAAACAACCTGGTCTAATCTTTTTCTAAGAGAAATTTCAAGGTTCAAGTACTTTATTGGCCATAATCTTAATCTATAAAGACTTTAAAGGTTTATTTGATAAGTATTATAAGAGTTTTGATTGATTTGAGTTAGGATTAGTGAGCTGTATTCTCGAGTTGGATATCTCTACTTTTTCAGCCTTTGTATTTATTTCATATCTAGAGCTAGAAAACTCCAAATTAGGTGTGGCTTGATGCGTAGGAAACTTTAGACAATCCTCTATGACTTTGTCATTTTATGTTTGTGTTATGTCTTTATCTTTGTGGAAGCAGACCAAACAACTCTTTGCTCATTCTGCTAGGATAGTTTGAGCTGGTCCTGTTAAATTATGCTTAACTCCTTCTATAGTTATCTAATTTAAGTGAAATTTTTTCTGCATATTATAGACTTAAATACCTAGAATTACACAAAATATGAGCCTCAAATACCTCATGTGTAATTCCAAATAATTTTTCAAAATTGGCCCCTAAATCTGTCCTATCATGATTGTTGAGATAGAAATGTAAGATTGAGTTTAAAAGCATAATTTGCATATCATTTGGGGGCAGCATGATAGGAGAGCATAGAGGCTTATTATTTTGTTGAAATTCTAAGTGAAATTTATGAATTAAGTGTTGAAAAAGGTAAGGAAAGTACAAGTGCAAGGTAGATATTCTGTGGAGCTAGTTAGGTATAACTAAAGTCCACTTTCAATAAGTAGATATCTAGCCCTTGCAAAGTTGATTTCTTTGATTTGAAAGTTGAATATTCAACTTGAAGGAAAGGAAACTTAAAGTTGTTATTTTCAGCTTTTTAAATTTCAGATTGCCACTTATTTCAAAATATATTCAATTGGTTTTATAAATTTGAGATATAATTTTCCAAAAGTAGGTTGTTTGTGTTGGATTTTACCTGTGATTATTTTATAGTTCAATAACAAAAATATTTCAGCTTTTAGTTGGCCTAATTAATCAATATACAATGTTAATTAAAGATCTTAGTTTCTTCTTGATGAGCACAAAATATTTATAGCCTTAATTTTATTGATTAGACATTACTTATATTTCATAATTACGGGGCAGTATGATATAGTTCATTTTAATGTTAAAAAGAGCATTCATCCAAGAGTGGGTTTTTGATATGATGATTGATTGGTAATAATTGTTATGAGGATGGTTAAAATCTATGAGACTTTTATACTATTTAAAGTATATGATATTGATAATTAGTATTGCTATTTCATATGAGTGTTAGAACAATTTCTACAGTGGTGTTTTCTTACTTGACAAAGATTAAATGCCTCAAGAATTTGATTCACAACATTATATATTTCGTATAATTATGTAGTTTTCTTCTGCTTATAGTTATCTAAACTGTTTTCTGCTTGTATATCTATTCACTAAGTATTTTTATACTCATTCTACTCTTTTCATAAATTTTATTCAAGAACCAAGACTTGATAGTGGGTAGTTGAGCTAGTATGTGTGATTAAAGGCGAGAGTAAGGTCGGCCAGTATTTCTCATCTGAGGAGTCATATACATCCTCATTGTAACTTGTACGTAAATGTTCATCCTTGTTTCATACATGGTGGTTATGTACATGTAAAAGGCTATGTTATAAAGTTAATGTTTAAAGGCAAACTTTGTATATTAACTTATTTAATAATGTTTAATAAAGGCATTTCTACTTATAGTCCTTGAATTGAAATATCATATATTAAAATAATATTATATATTTTTCATGATTGTGATAACGGAGTAAGATGCTTTACACCTTTTGTGGAAGTTGTCGGCCATGCATTGAAAAAGAATCTTTTGCTTTTTTAAAGAGTCTTTTGTCTTCTTTCTTTTTTCTTTTTAAATGACTTTTCTTTTTTTTTATACATTGGGCTTTTGGCCCATTACATAAATATTTTGGACTGCCATTTCTGATTTTCAATCCAAGTGCTTTACAAAGATGTCATTTTATGGGCTTGAATATCCCAAAACAGTCATCTTCGTTTGAGTCACCATCTAGGTCTATTGCTGCCGAGCTGGTGCTGGAAGAGGAAGATGAAACTTTTGATTTTCCTTTGGAAGAAGCAGTTTTCGACAATTGTTTAATCAACTGTAAGAAATCTTCTTCTGTCTGAGCCGCCGCTAGCTTTGGAATTATGAAGGACTTTTGTGCCAAGAAAGTGGTTTGTTCTTTCGGAGGTTGGAAGAAGCTATTTTTTGAAAGGAAATTTTGTACCAACTTTAGTGATAATTTTTCTTGGTGGTTAAATTTATCCCACTATTTGACTTTGAACCTTCGGGTAAGGATGATTTCTCCATCTGCTGCTTGATTGAAATGGAAATACCATACACATACCTAGGGGAGACAAAAAAAATTGAACAAAATAGAAGTAACGAGGGAAAACGTCTTTCTATTTTGTTTGGTTTGTAGTGGGCTTTGAAAAGGTTAAACAGAGGTAGAACTTCTGGAATTATGGTCTCAAGAACATTGCCATAAAAATTCCACCATTGTTTAAACCAATAGGGGATCTTTGAAGTTTGGATTGAGCTTGTATCGAAGTAGAAAAGCCAAGAATGGCTTTGTCCTTCGTTTTAAAGAAGAAAGGTATTAAACCAAGCTTGTTGGTAATCCCAATAGTTAAAAGAAGTGTTTAGGGTTGATGGGTAGGTTCTTTGGAGGGAAGTTGGGAAAGATCTTGAAGAGTGTAAATCCATTCCCCAATCTGTAGGGTGGAGGATTCTTTGTATGGTGCATGTGGAATATGCGAGGTCTTTATGGTCTTTGTGTTTTTTGAAGTGTTTGAACTTTGCAGAACCAGTTACCTCAAGGATAGACTGGTAGTAGGATTGAGGTTTTGAAATATTCCAGGGCTTGAAATACCATCCTGGAGGAAAAATCTTTGAAATCAGTTTTGAGCGGCTTTCTGTACAGAATCCTTCCTCAATAGTCAAAATGTTTTGAAAATTTTGTTTTCTATATATTCATTGGATTTGAAAAGTTTCGTTCGTGACAAAACTATCTCTTTAGAGTTGGGCTTTGAAATACTTTTAGAGCTCTGAGATAGGTTTTAAGGGAAAATTTCTATCTCAGGTTTTGAAAAAGGGATAGAAAGTATACCTTTCCCCTTGTTGGAAGAGCAGGATGATTTTGGAGAGGCTTCGGGTTGATGTTGTATCAATTGCTTTGAATATTCTTCGACCCTTTTCAGGAATTCAGGATCTTGCTGTGTAAGCCACTCCTGAATCTGCAATTGTTGTTGGGCCGGATCGGCCTTGCTTTGGTCAATTTCTTCCTGGATGATTTCTGTCCAGGTTTTGATGGGCTTTGAAGAAGAAGGCAAAATTTCCTTCTTTGGACTTTGGACAGGCTTTGAATTCGCTGTCAACTTTTCTTCTTTTGCTTTTGATTTTCTTGGCATTTTCACTCCTGTTTTTGAAGAAACTCTCTGGTTAGAAAGTCTGGAATTGAATTCGAATCTCCTCTTATGTGTTCGATTTTAAAGTCAAAAATAGAAAGAATGGCTTGCCATGTGGCAAAAATTTGTTTTGAAGCTATGTTTTGAACATCTTTTTGTAAAACTTCTTTAGTAGATTTACAATCAATCCTTAAAAGAAATTTTTGGTTTAAAAGATCGCTTTGAAATTTTGAAATACATAAAACTATCGAACGAATTTCTTTTTTGATAGTTGAATAGTTTTTTTGTGTATCATTCCAGTGTGCATAAGTAAACTGGACAATACATTCTTTGTTGTTTTGGACTTGCTTAAGAATCCCACTATATCCTAGATTTGATGCATCAGTTTCAACAATTTTGAATGCAGATGGATCAGCTAGGTGTAAACATGGTATTTCATAAACTTGCTTTTTTATGATTTGGACAATCTTTGTATGCTCATCGGTCCATGCAGGGGGGGTTTTCTTTAACCTATCATGCAGGGACTTTGCTAGACAGTTCAAATTTGGATAAAAATCCATTACATAATTTAAACTACCAAGGAATCTTTGTAATTGTGTTTTTTCCAAAATTTTGTCTGGAAACTTTGAAGTAAAGGCTAGAGACCTTTCAATTGGGGTGATAGTTCCTCGAGAGATATAGTGACCAAGAAATCTGATTTTTGTTTGGAATAAAGATATCGTGGATTTTGAAACTACTAAACCATTTTTCTTAACAACATAGAAAAATGTCTCCAAGGGTTTGAAATGTTGCTCTAAAGAATTTGAAAATATCAGTACATCATCAATGTAGACAATGCAAAACTTTGAATAAGGATTGAAAATGTCATTCATGATTTTTTGAAATTTAGAAGGAGCATTTTTTAATCCAAAGGGCATTACATTCCATTCGTACTGGCCAAATGGAACTGTAAAAGCAGTTTTGTACCTGTCTTTTGGATCAATCTGGATTTGCCAAAATCCTGATTTCATATCAAACTTTGAAAAAATAAAAGCAGAATGAAGCTTTTGAAGAAGATCTTTTTTGTTTCAAATTGGGTATCTAATCCACTTTAGGGCTTTATTCAAAGGTTTGTAATTAATCACCAACCTAGGTGTTCCTCTTTCTATCTCACTATTTTTGTTGACATAGAAAGCTGCACATGACCAGGGGGATCTAGATTTGGTAATCAGACCTTTTTGCTCTAAATCTTTTATTTCTATTCTACAATGGCTTTCTAGGGTTTCATTCATTTGGATGGGTCTTGCTTTGGTAGGAATTTGTTTATCAGAAAAATCTTTTTCATATGGTAAATCTACCATATGTTGTTTTCGTCTCCAAAAAGCATTAGGAAGATCATAACAAATTTTATTTTCAATCTTCTTTTGCAAATCAGAGATTTTTCTTTGGACAAAATCATTTTGCATTTGATTTTGGATCCTTTTCAAACCCATATCTTGTTTCAAGTGGAAAAGCTGGGTTTGTTTTCCTTTAATCAAAGCATTTATTTCAAAATTATAATTTGAGTGGGCTTTAATAAGATTGAGATTTCTCTTTTTGGGTTTTTCTATAAAAGGGAAAACAATTTTTGAATCTTTAGCTTTAAAAATAATACCAGCAGTAGTTACTTTAAAAGGAGTAATTAGATTGATAAAAGGAGTTCCCAAAATAACTGTTTGCTGAAGATCTTTTATAAGAATAAAAACATTTTTTAAAGCAATATTATTATTTAGAATTGCAGCTTCAGTTTTTCCCGCAATCCTAATCTTTGAACTATTGGCTGAAGTAAGCCTCTCTTTAGTTTCTTGATGATACCTTTTAGGAACTAGCTCATAATTGATACAATTGAGGTCTCCTCCTGTATCAAATAAAGCGATGGTTTCTATTTGGAAATCACCAGGGAAAACGAGTTTTATTTGAATCAAATATTTTCTCGATGTAATTTCTTTTAAAACATTAATGAAGTAATTTTGCTACATTTATAGCAAGTAATTTTGCTAAAATCTTTCTTGAAATTTTGTTTTGGAAATTTAGAAAAGGATGGTTTTTTGTAGAAATTCTCTTTATTTTTGGGAGTCCTTCTATTATTAAAAAAATGTTTTTTCTTAAAAGATTTGGAAAAATATTCTTTGCATTTTCCTTTACAGGTAGGGGGAGGCTCTATGGGATTATACTCAAACTAGTTACAAAAACTACCTAGTTCTTGCCTAGTCTTTTCATTTCCCATTTGAGTTGCCTTTGAAGTTTAAGGTCATGGCATATCTTCAATCCTTCTTTCTGGGTAAGGCTCACTAATTCACCATAAGTGTAGAAATCATAAGGGATCTGGCCATTATGGGCTTCTCTTATGGTATTCCTAACTCTTTCACCTAGTATTTTAGGTAAACCGGCTAAGAATTTCTCTTTCCAGAAAGGTTGGCTTAAATCTTCCCTAAGCATGACTCTGGTCAGGAAGGTGTCTTTGTAGGCTTGGAAATTATTAAGCTTTTTACAGGTTAGATTGCTAAGGAGTTCAGCATTCTTATGTTTCAAAAGAGAAGGGTCTTCTATGAAGTGGAGGGAAATCGTTAGGATTAAGGTTGACACAGCATCCTCAATTGGATTTCCTAGTTCATCTAAGATGGGGGTCCCTTCTATTATAGTTTGGATAGCACCTAGGATTTGGAGCTATTGTGCTTGTGTGAGATGGTAATACTACCATCCTTTAAGCTGGCCAGAAAATCCAGCTATAAAGAGCTCAACAGTGGCTCTATCAGAGGTACTGCTTTGGGTTTTGTAAGCATTGGCTGTCATGGTCATCTGTTGTAAGAGACCGAGAATGTTGTATTCTGACATTCCATCTATATTCCTTTCATAGACGGAGGAGGCATTGAATCTAGATTGGGTTAGGATATTGTTCCTATTTTCTATTCCTAGATCTGGGGCAGTATTCCTAGGAGTATGCCAGGTCAATCTAGGGGCTTGCCATCCCAATCTGTTGATGTTGGAGGGTTTCTCAGTGACAATTTCAAGCTCTGAATCATTGGATTCATCGCATTGGGCTTGATATATGGCACTGATATTCCTACTGCTTTGAGGAGTATCTGGCACTAGGTTTTTAGAAGACTTAGAAGTTGCTAATTTGCTAAGCTGTTCTCTGACTGCTCTAGCAAACTCAGTTTGCTTTTGAAATTGGTCTTGGCTAGGCTTTGAGATTTGGTAGGGTTTGAAGATTGAATTTTTGAGCTTTTCTGATTGGTTTATCTCTTTTGGATGTTCAGTGTTGGGGATTGTAGAGGTGAAGACTATAGGAGGTTTTTGGATCTAGTTTTCTATCCTAACAAGCTGCTCCCCTATTGTGTTAAGATAGGTATTCAAGAAATTGTTCTGCTGAACAATGTTCTTGACATTCTTTTCAAGATCTTCTCCTACTAATTTATAAGGTGTAGCCTCTATTTCATTCTCTCCATAAGGAATAGTTATCTTCCTAAGGGGAGGATGTTCAGACTGGATGGTTTGGTTTTCTCCGACCTTCCACTCTGGAGCCTTGTTTCTTACAGTGACAGGACTAATAAGCTTTTCTTTGAAAGGATAAAGAATACTATTTTCTTTGCAATAAATTTGAAACCAATCAAAAAACTTGATTTGGACTTTGTTTTGAATGCAAAATTGATAGTATCTTTCTTGAATACTGTCTTTTTCTTGTAAAAAATTCTTAAAAAACCAAAGTTTTTTAGAATGATTTTTCTTTGAATAGAAATCTTCATGTAAAAGCTTTTTATCAATTTGAAAATCTTTTGAATTCATGTTGATCTCTGCTTTTAGATTTTGTGTTATTACAGATGGTGATGGTGAAGACGGGGTAGAGACGATCTCTATATCCTCATCTTCTTTGTTTGGTTCATTGTAGACTGGTCTGGGGATATTGCTTTGGTAATCAACATTTTGTAGTATATTGTTTGAGCTTGGTATATCAGATGTTGAAAATCTGGGTTGTGTTTGAGATGGAGTTGGTTTTTTGTAAGGAGCATAAATAATAGAAGGTATTTTTTATACCCTTCCAATATCTATGGTCGATGTTGAAGAATCATCATCAGAAAATCTAGAACAGGTTAATTTCCTGTTGAATGTAAGCTTTACTTTTCCATCTGGAAACTGGGTTATATTTTTGAGATTTGTATTTGGTTCTGTTTGCTTTGGTGATTCAGGTTGGGTTGCACCTTCAAGGATCCATTCTTCTGGAAGAGTGATGTCTTTCCATTGAATGGTTTTTGGAATAGTTGCGTTGGATTTGGAGAGATCTGTTTATAGGAATAAGGTTTTTCCTTTTGGTGAATGGAGCTTGTGTTTTGAACCAAAAGCAGAAATCATGGCTTTGTAATGTATTTTGAAAATCAATGCTATCGGAATAGATCCTTCAAGCATTTTGTAATTATGTGTCTTTATTTGAAGAATAATGCTTTTTAAAACATTTTTATCATTTAATAAAATTGTAATATTTGGAAAACAGTTGAAAGAAATTGGTCCTTTATTGAGGCTCGACTCGATAGTACCTAATAAAGAATCATAAAAATTTGTAAACCTAGCATCTCTAAGGACTGCTAAGATGGAAGTATCTAATCCTTCTCTGGTAAGGGGCTTTATTCCTACCTCGACAAGGCCTATATGGATATACTTATAGTCTTTTTCTTTATGCTTCTGGAGGGTCTTTGGATTTAAAAGATAAATTTCTTCAAAAGGCTTTGAAATCTGAATATCTCTTTCTTCAGTTTTGATAGTAAAATCAGTTTTGAAGAGAGGAAACTTTGAATACTCATAAATTTGTTTCTTTTGAACTTTGGGTATTTTCCAATCATCAATATGCTTTGTAAAATCTTCAATAGTGATTTCTCCGCTATTTACTAAACCTTGGTACCTTGAGGACTCAGAGGTAGAAGAGTTTAAGAAAGAAGAAGATCTACAGAAAAATGGTTCTAAATTCATTTTCGAATAGTGAGGAAGAGTTTCAAATTGATGAAATCAAAACCTCATCCGATTATTCTGAATCAGATTTTGAAGGTATTTCAAAAAAAAAAAATATGCTCATTAGGCAATAAGAAGCTCTTCTTGAAGCCCTCAAGCATATTAGAAATCTTAAAAATTAAGACCCTTGTCCCCTCTTCTAGTAAGAATACTTATGATCTTACTATGATCTTGGATAAAGGCAAAAAGCTAAAAAACCCTCTTCCTGCAGTTCAAGAACTTCAGAAAGAAATCAAAGCAATCAAAACTAAGCTCAAAGATTTGAAAGAAAAACAACAAAATGATTCTGTTTTACTCTAAAGCCTGATTTTCAAACAGAATAGTGATTCTGATTCTGAAGAAGAAAATGATTTTCAAAATCTTGAGGTTTCTGAAAGTGTTCCAGAAAACTTCATTAATGTTTTAAAAGAAATTACATCGAGAAAATATCTGATTCAAATAAAACTCGTTTTCCCTAGTGATTTCCAAATAGAAACCATCGCTTTATTTGATATAGGAGCAGACCTCAACTGTATCTATTATGAGCTGGTTCCTAAAAGGTATCATCAAGAAACTAAAGAGAGGCTTACTTCAGCCAATAGTTCAAAGATTAGGATTGCGGAAAAAACTGAAGCTGCAATTCTAAATAATAATATCGCTTTAAAAAATATTTTTATTCTTACAAAAGATCTTCAGCAAACAGTTATTTTGCAAATTCCTTTTATCAATCTAATTACTCCTTTTAAAGTAACTACTGCTGGTATTATTTTTAAAGCTAAAGATTCAAAGATTGTTTTCCCTTTTATAGAAAAACCCAAAAAGAGAAATCTCAATCTTATTAAAGCCCACTCAATTTATAATTTTGAAATAAATGCTTTGATCAAAGGAAAACAAACCCAGCTTTTCCACTTGAAACAAGATATGGGTTTGAAAAGGATCTAAAATCAAATGCAAAATGATTTTGTCTAAAGAAAAATCTCTGATTTGCAAAAGAAGATTGAAAATAAAGTTTGTTCTGATCTTCCTAATGCTTTTTGGAGACGAAAACAACATATGGTAGATTTACCATATGACAAAGATTTTTCTGATAAATAAATTCCTACCAAAGTAAGACCCATCCAAATGAATGAAACCCTAGAAAGCCATTGTAGAATAGAAATAAAAGATTTAGAGCAAAAAGGTCTGATTACCAAATCTAGATCCCCCTGGTCATGTGCAGCTTTCTATGTCAATAAAAATAGTAAGATAGAAAGAGGAACACCTAGGTTGGTGATTAATTACAAACCTTTGAATAAAGCCCTAAAGTGGATTAGATACCCAATTCCTAACAAAAAATATCTTCTTCAAAAGCTTCATTCTGCTTTTATTTTTTCAAACTTTGATATAAAATCAGGATTTTGGCAAATCCAGATTCATCCAAAAGACAGGTACAAAACTGCTTTTACAGTTCCATTTGGCCAGTACGAATGGAATGTAATCCCCTTTGGATTAAAAAGTGCTCCTTCTGAATTTTAAAAAATCATGAATGACATTTTCAATTCTTATTCAAAGTTTTGCATTGTCTACATTGATGATGTATTGATATTGTCAAATTCTTTAGAGCAACATTTCAAACACTTGGAGACATTTTTCTATATTGTTAAGAAAAATGGTTTAGTAGTTTCAAAATCCAAGATATCTTTATTCCAAGCAAAAATCAGATTTCTTGGTCACTATATCTCCCGATGAACTATCACCCCAATTGAAAGGTCTCTAGCCTTTACTTCAAAGTTTCCAGACAAAATTTTGGAAAAAAGACAATTACAAAGATTCCTTGGTAGTTTAAATTATGTAATGGATTTTTATCCAAATTGGAACTGTCTAGCAAAGCCCCTGCATGATAGGTTAAAGAAAAACCCCCCTGCATGGACCGATGAGCATACAAAGATTGTCCAAAGCATAAAAAAGCAAGTTTCTGAAATACCATGTTTACACTTAGCTGATCCATCTGCATTCAAAATTGTTGAAACTGATGCATCAAATCTAGGATATGGTGGGATTCTTAAGCAAGTCCAAAACAACAAAGAATGTATTGTCCAGTTTACTTCTGCACACTAGAATGATACACAAAAAAACTATTCTACTATCAAAAAAGAAATTCGTTCCATAGTTTTGTGTATTTCAAAATTTCAAAGCGATCTTTTAAACCAAAAATTTCTTTTAAGGATTGATTGTAAATCTGCTAAAGAAGTTGTACAAAAAGATGTTCAAAACATAGCTTCAAAACAAATTTTTGCTAGATGGCAAGCCATTCTTTCTGTTTTTTACTTTGAAATCGAATACATAAGAGGAGATTCAAATTTAATTCCAGACTTTCTAACCAGAGAGTTTCTTCAAAAACAGGAGTGAAAATGCCAAGAAAATCAAAAGCAAAAGAAGAAAAGTCGATAGCAAATTCAAAGCCTGTCTAAAGTCCAAAGAAGGAAATTTTGCCTTCTTCTTCAAAGCCCATCAAAACCTGGACAGAAATCATCCAGGAAGAAATTGACCAAAGCAAGGCCGATCCGGCCCAACAACAATTGCAAATTCAGGAGTGGCTTGCACAGCAAGATCCTGAATTCCTGAAAAGGGTCGAAGAATATTCAAAGCAATTGATACAACATCAACCCGAAGCCTCTCAAAAGTCATCCTCCTCTTCCAACAAGGGGAAAGGTATACTTTCTATCCCTTTTTCAAAACCTGAGATAGAAATTTTCCCTCAAAACCTATCTCAGAGCTCTAAAAGTATTTCAAAGCCCAACTCTAAAGAGATAGTTTTGTCACGAACGAAACTTTTCAAATCCAATGAATATATAGAAAAACAAAATTTTCAAATCATTTTGACTATTGAGGAAGGATTCTGTACAGAAAGCCGCTCAAAACTGATTTCAAAGATTTTTTCCTCCAGGATGGTATTTCAAGCCCTAGAAAATTTTAAAACCTCAATCCTACTACCAGTCTATCCTTTAGGTAACTGGTTCTGCAAAGTTCAAACACTTCAAAAAACACAAAGACCATAAAGACCCTGCATATTCCACATGCACCATATAAAGAATCCTCCACCCTACAGATTGGGGAATGGATTTACACTCTTCAAGATCTTTCCCAACTTCCCTCCAAAGAACCTACCCATCAACCCTAAACACTTCTTTTAACTATTGGGATTACCAACAAGCTTGGTTTAATACCTTTCTTCTTCAAAACGAAAGACAAAGCCATTCTTGGCTTTTCTACTTCGATACAAGCTCAATCCAAACTTCAAAGATCCCCTATTGGTTTAAACAATGGTGGAATTTTTATGGCAATGTTCCTGAGACCATAATTCCAGAAG
The DNA here is from genome assembly GCF_019578655.1 of Ricinus communis. Taxonomy (NCBI): domain Eukaryota; kingdom Viridiplantae; phylum Streptophyta; class Magnoliopsida; order Malpighiales; family Euphorbiaceae; genus Ricinus; species Ricinus communis. The sequence continues at coordinate 12,466,589 of NC_063264.1, read as the reverse complement.
TTCTTCTATTTTAGAAAGATGTTTTCCCCCGTTACTTCTATTTTATTCAAATTTTTTTCTCCCCTGGGTATGTGTATGGTATTTCCATTTCAATCAAGCAGCAGATGGAGAAATCATCCTTACCTGAAGGTTCAAAGTCAAATGGTGGGATAAATTTAACCACCAAGAAAAATTATCACTAAAGTTGGTTCAAAATTTCTTTTCAAAAAATAGCTTCTTGCCACCTCCGAAAGAACAAACCACTTTCTTGGCACAGAAGTCCTTCATAATTCCAAAGCTAGCGGCGGCTCAGACAAAAGAAGATTTCTTACAGTTGATTAAATAATTATTGGAAACCGCCTCTTTCAAAGGAAAATCAAAAGCTTCATCTTCCTCTTCCTCTTCCAGCACCAGCTCGGCAGCAATAGACCTAGATAGTGACTCAAACGAAGATGACTGTTTTGGGATATTCAAACCCATCAAATGACACCTCTGTAAAGCCCTTGGGTTGAAAACCAGAAATGGCAGCCCAAAATATTTATGTAATGGGCCAAAAGCCCAATGTATAAAAAAAAAGGTCATTTAAAAAGAAAAAAGAAAGAAGACAAAAGACTCTTCAAAAAAGCAAAAGATTCTTTTTCAAAGCATGGGCGACAACTTCCACAAAAGGTGTAAAGCATCTTACTCTATTATCACAAGACTACAAGAAGAAGTGGAGCCTCTTATTCCACTAGGAGGAGCATCCAAAGCTTCAAAGAGAGCATCCAAAGCTTCAAGACCTCTATAAATAGAGGAGTTTCCCAAAGAAGAGAGCAGACTAAAAAATACGAAGAACCTCTTGTATTCTTCAAGTCACACAAAAAGAAATATAGTGAGAAAAGAGAGAGTATAGTGTGAGAGTGATAGTGAGAAGAAACACTTTCCTCTTATATTCAATTTCTCCTCTTGTAAGTTATATTTCTTTAGTTTAAAGCTTTCATTTTAAAGCTTTTTCAAAGTTTGTATATTTGTTCAAAGTTTGTAGCTATCAATAAAATTTTATCTTCTTATCTACAATCTTTTAGATTTTACAAGCGTATGCTCTGTGCTTGCCTCATATGAGGATCCTGCACACCAGAAACTTGTTGATCTATCTTTTGTTTCAACTATTATATATATATATATGTATATATGTTATAATTCAACTAAAAAAATATTTTAGCAAGTGTTTGGTTCTAAATGTCCATCTCGGGCTATGTGAGATGAGGTGTGATATTTATTCTCTTCCTATGTTTGCTAGCTCGAGTCTTCATAAGTCTACAAAGTTCTTGAAAGAATCCATAACTTGATTTCATGCAATGTAGAAGACTGAAATAATATGCTTACTAACCTTAAATATTCAGTTGCATGCATTTTATAGTGTTAAAACCCTCATTCCATAAGAAGAAGAAACTACAAGCTAAATATGAATAAATAAATAAAGAAAGATAAATAAACTAAAGTCAAATCAAGAACTGGAGAGGAGCTGACTGATGGACAACATTCGTAGTTCCAAATCTTATGAGCCAACCTAACGAAAATAAGGAAAAATTTGTGTGGGCCTACCTAATAATGCTTCAGTGGGAATTACTTAATTATATGTGGCCCAAACGTCAAAGCTCGCGTGTTGATTTGCGTCTCGTCTTGCTTGATCATCAAGTCACATTCTGATGTGCGTAGAATACACACATCAAAATGGGGTTTTTAAGGCATAATTTATGTATATTTGGATGTGAATTGGTCCCAACACTCACCCTATGCATTTGTTTGTGTGCTTTAGGTCCAAAAGAAGTCGAACAGTGAAAAAGGGAAGAATTGGAGCAGAATTAGATGTCAAAGTTGCCGAAACAAGTCAAGTTCGTGCGTCCCTAATCTGAACATAGCGATGTTGGTTTTAACACTGGCCGTGTTCCCAACACGGGCACCAAAATGGGCCGTGTTGGATGCATTTGACATCAAAGAAAAAGAAGAGTTAAGGACCACGACCACAGAGTATAACACGGGCATCAGCACGGAGCTGTGTTCCAAACACGCCCATCAACACTAGCCCGTGTTCCCAACACGGGCATCAACACGACCATGTTCGCGGCAGCTGGACGAATTAATTAAAAGAAAGAAAAGAGGAAAGGAAAAAAAGAATGGGGAGAACGTCCCAAACCCTAATTTTTCTCTCTCTAAGGGTTTTCTTAGCTAGAACCAAGGAAAAAGGAGACTTGGACCAAGGTTTCAATTGGATTCCCTTCAAAGATTGAAGATTGGGCGAGGTTCGTTGATTGGTTTCAATTTGAGCAAGAGGAACAAGAATCGATTCAATTCGAGCAAGAGGAATTAGGGTTGTTTACTCTCATCCAAGGGTTGTTTACTCATTGCTGTAATTGAATTCTTGTGGGTTTTGATAATGAACATGTTTAGCTAGATTGATTAAATCCATTAGGATTTCTTTACTTTGTTGGCTTAATATTATATTGTTGGATTGTTTGAGTTAGTTTTGTATTCTTCTTGCTTTCAGTATTAATAAGATAATGCATTATTCATGAGACGTTGTGAATTGTGGTGTTTAGATTGCTTTATGTGATTATGAAGTCCATTTGGCAATTGGAATTTTGAATAGCAAGAACTGGTTAATAATCACTTAGAGATAAGGATAATTAACTAGTCGGATTAAGAATTAACAAAGCTTAATAGAGGCGGATTAAGGCTTAATGCTAATTTAAGAATCAATCGTTAGGAAGAGATTCCAACTTTAGGTTATTAGGTTTAGGAATTCAGTTATCGAGAGAGAGAAACAGAATTTAGTTAAGAATTCATCCACGGGTAGCATAATTGGAGTCATCAATCCTTTATCTTTTGTTTGATTGCCAACTAGTTTAGGCTCCCTTTGGGTTTGCTTTCTTGTCTTGGTTATTTCATTTATCCATTTACTCCTGCATCTCCCTTAGAACTTAGCTTGTAGCTATTAGTTAGTTTAGAAATTATTCATCATTCATTTTAGGTTAATATAACAAAGAACAAAGGAGTAACTCTTGGCTTTCACTTTCCCGAGGAATACGACCTTGATACTCGCCATTAGTGCTAGACTGCATCGATAGGTACACTGCCTTAGATTGTAGCTACATAGATAGCAACCATCATGCTCCAATGCCACCAGTCAAGCTTGTGAATTGTGTTCCTATGATTCATTATGCCAATCTCTGTGTCATCAGGAGTTTTCATGCCTAGAGGAATAAGAAATGATGGAGACTCCAATGTTGCCAATGCTGAATCGGGATATTTGATTGTGCCTCAATTCACATTGTTTCCTCTTTCCTCCAAAAGAGATGCATAAAAGAAACAAGTAAAATTAGAACATAGGTAAGATTCGGATCCGATAAGGAAGGAAATCAAAACTTTATTCTCTTTGATACGGCTAAACATAACGATCAAGTTCTTTATTCTCTTGTAGTACTAAATTTTATGAGTTAGCTTAACAAAAATAAGGAAAAATTCGTGTGCGCATACCCAATAACAGTCTCATCTAAATTACTTCATTACATGGGTCCCAAATGTTAAAATGCCTGCATTCCCGCTTGCATTAATTGTAAGCAACATGATTTCTCCCTTATGCATGTGGATTTGTGTCTCGTCCTGCTTGATCATCAAGTCACACATCAATGCCATCGGTTAAGCTTCTCCATTGCATCCCCATGACTCCTTACGCCAATCCTTGTGTTATCTTTTATGGCTAGAGGAACAAGGAATGATAGAGATCCAAACGGTGCCTGTACTAGATCAACTAATTTTCTTTCTTCACTTTTGTCCAAGCATTGGATCAGTACTTATGATTGCTGCTTCCTTGCGCTTTTACTTAACACTCATGTTTATACTCCCCAAATAAAACCAAAACATCATACTAGACAAAGATAAGAAAGAGAAGCAAAAAGAGATTAACAAAATGATTACATAAGTGGGATTTCGAATCCGATAAGGAAAGAAATTAAAATATCTTTGTACTCTTTCGTACGGCTAAGTGTAAATATCAAATCAAATTCATTACCAATTGCTGTGTTATCAGGAGTCCTCAGGCCTAGAGGAACAAGGAATGACAGATCCCAATGGTGTAAATCCTAAATCGGAATAATTCTCGCTGCTCCCTCTCTCTTCCAAAAGATATGTCCACGATCATTTTAAGAATGATATCAATACTCTATCAACTAATTTTCTTTCTTCACATTTGTCCAAGCATTAAATCGGTGCCTGTGATTGCCCTTCCATGAGCATTCACTCAACACTCGTGTTTATGCTCCACAAATAAAACCAAACCCTCATAATAGATAAATATTAGAAATAGAGGCACAAAAGATATGAATAAAATAAGAACATAGGTGGGATTTCATATTTAATAAGGAAAAAAATCATAAGTTATTTGTTCTCTTTCATACGGCTAAGCATAAGGATCAAATTGTATTGATTTAAACACAAGAGTAGACAAAGAACACACAAGAAACGAAGGACATAATCAAGTCAAAGTTTGCTAGCGCGAATCTTCGTAAGTCTGAAAAGCTCTTGAAAGAACCCACAACTTGATTTTCTACAATCTAGAAACTAAAAAAATATGCTCACTAGCCTTAATGATTCGGTTGCATGCAGTTTTTATAGTGCGAAAGCCCTCATTCAATTAGAAGAAGAAAGTGAAGCTAAATATGAATAATTAAATATAGAAAGATGAATAAACTAAAGTCAAATCAAGAACCAGATTGTAGTTGACTGGTCAATAACTCTCCTGTCCCGAATTCTATGAGCCGACTTAACAAAAATAATTGAAAATTTTCATTGGCCAACCTAACAAAACTCCGACCCAAATTAATTCATTATATGCATCCCAAACATCAACGTAAGCCCCAATATCACTAGTCAAGCTTGTCAATTGCGCTCTGCCAATCCCTTATGTAAATCCTTGTGTAATCAAGGAGTCCCCGTGCCTAGAGAAACATGGAATGATGGATATCCTAATGGTGCAAATCCTGAATTAGAATATTTAGGCGTGCCTCGATTCACGTTGTTCCCTTTCTCCTCTAAAAGATTTGATCATTCAAAGAATGATATCAAAACTCAATCAACTAATTTTCTTTCTTTGCATTTGTCCAAACATTGGGTTGGTGCCTATGATTGTCGCTACCATATGCTTTAACTCAACACTTGTCACAACCCGACCTATGGGCCCGAGACCGACACTAGGGAATGGGTAGGCTTAAAGACACCAAATCCCGTAGTAACCCTGACCATTCACTAACTCAATCAAATTAAAATTTGGACTCTATCCAAAGCATGGTTCACAATTAACCTTAACCATCAAATCCTACATATTTAATTCGGTCTGCCTGCATAATTAGGCAAGACTCGAATTTACATGAAATTACAACTAATAAGTCTAAAATTTCTACTGCGGAGAATCTAAAATTGTGGTGTCTTCTACCTCTAATACTTTAGGTTTGATAGTTTAATATACTTGAGGGGTCTAAGGTTTCCCTGGTTCTAGATAGATCTTGGGCAATGGAATTAAACTTGCATATGGGTTTAATCCTTTGATATAGGTTAGGTTCATATCAACCTACCTAATAACACTCCAATTATATGCATCCCAATGACAAAAAAGCTCGCATTCCTGATTATATTATGCTTGGATTCATTGATAACATTATGATTTCTCCATTACACGTATGGATTTACGTCTCATCTTGCTTAATCTTAAAGCATAGCCCTAATGCCACTGATCAATCTTATCAATTGTGTTTCCATAATTTCTTACGCAAATCCTTGTGTCATCATATGTCGTCGTGCCTAGAGGAATAATAAATGATGGAGAACCTAATAGTGTAAATCCTGAATTAGAATATTTGTTTGTACCTTGATTCTCATTATTCTCTCTTTTCTATAAAAGATTCATCTACGATCATTCGGAGAATGATATCAATACTCGATCAACTAATTTTCTTTCTTCACATTCGTCTAAGAATTGGATCAGTGCGCACAATTGCCGCTTCCATGCACTTTCACTAACAATTATGTTTATGCTCCCCAAATAAAACCAAACCATCATACTAGACAAAGAGATACAAAATAAACGAACAAAATGAGAACATAGGTAGGATTGCATATTCAATAAGGAAAGAAATCACAAATTTTTTATTTTCTTCCATACGGCTAAGCATAAGGATCAAATAGAACTTTTATAAATACAAAGGTAGACAAAGAACACAAAAGAAAGGAAGGACTTGAGCAATAAGTCTATGTTCGCAAGCGTGAGTCTTGATAAGTCGCAAAGTTCTTGAAAGAATTCATAACTTGATTTCCCATAAGGTAGAAACTGAGATAATATGCTCACTAGCCTCAAGTATTCGATTGTATGTAGTTTTTATAGTGTGAAAGCCCTCATTCCATAAGAAGAAGAAACTAGAAGTTAAATATGAAAAAAATAAATAAAGAAAGATGAATAAACTAAAGTCATATCAAGGACCATATATGAGTTATGATACGAACTTAACCTATATCAAAGGATTAAACTTGTATGCAAGTTTGATTTCATTACCCAAGATATATCTAGAACTAGATTAATAGAAACCTTAGACTCTTCAAGTGTATTAAACTATTAAACCTAAGGTATTAAAGGTAGAAGATGCCATAATTTAGTACGGATTCTAAATTGATAAGTTGGATTTGAATGGCACAAACAATGAATTACTTGATAAGTTCAAATTAGCTATAAACAAGAACTAAGAATAGAGTATAAACTCACAAAATATATTAATCATCAATCAATCAACTTGAAAATTAGTACTAGGCTTTTATAGCCTTTAGAAAACCCTAATTCTAAGCTATTAAGGAATTACAACTCAAATAGGATAGAGATAAACATCCTAACTAAAATAGTTAACTAAAAACAATGTTCTAATACTCCTAAAATACTCTATAGCTGCCCATTAGGAGTAAGAAACCTTAGTTTCTTTAACCCACACGCATGGGCCATCTTTGGTGGAGCTAATTAGGCCCAAACTCCCTTATATGCTCCTTTATGCTAATTAAGCCCAATAAACTGAATTAGATTAATGAGCTTTGAATTTGAATCCAACTCTTCAACCTTTGATGTGTCATTAGTCTAAATGTCTTCAATAAGCCCACTGATAGCTTCTTTTAGCTTCTTAGCCTTGGACCTTGTAATTGAGTCTCCATGGATGTAAAGTCGATCTTCAATCCTAGTTGGATTAGGACTCCCAGTGTCACTTGAATTCGTGATGTCATTTAGACTCCCAATATCATTAGGACGCCCTGTTAGAGTAGAACTCCTAGTTAGAGTACGACTCTTTATCAAAATAGTATTCTTTCAGCTAGTAGGATTTGCCTCATTAAGATTCCTTGTTGGAGTAGGATTTCTTATGCTAGATGGGTTCTTATCAAGTTGACTGGTCGTAGTCCTAAATTTTAAGAGTCAGCTTAATGAAAATAAGGAAAAATATGTATAGGTGATGTGCGTAAAATACACACATCTAAATGGGGTTTTTAAGATTGATTTTATGGACATTTGGACGTGAATTGGTCTCAACACTCACACTATACGTCTGTTTGTGTGCATTAGGTCCAAAAGAAGTCAAAGGATGATAAAGGGAAGAATTTGAGCATAATTGGATGCCGAAGCTGCCGAAACAAGCTAAGTACGATCATGAGGAAACTGAACAGGGCCGTGTTGGTTTCAACACTGGCCGTGTTCCCAACACGGCCGTGTTCCCAACACGGCCGTGTTGGGTGTCATCAAACATAAAAGAAAAATAATTTCTTAGGGAGCACGGCCACAGAAAATAACACGGCAAGGAACACCAAACCGTGTTCCCAACACGGCCAGGAACACGTCCGTGTTGGCAGGCGACATGGGGAATTAATTAAAAGAATGAAGAAAGGAAAAAAAGAGAAGAGCGGGGGAGAACGTCCCAAACCCTAATTTTTCTCTCTCTAGGGGTTTTCTAAGCTGAAACCAAGGAAAGAGGAGACTTGGATCAAGGTTTCAATTGGATTCCCTTCAAAGATTGAAGATTGGGCGAGGTTCGTTGATTGGTTTTCAAATCGAGCAAGAGGAACAAGAATCGATTCAATTCAAGCAAGAGGAATTAGGGCTGTTTACTCTCATCGAAGGGTGTAATCGGGTTTTCTCTACCTTTACTCATTGTTGTAATTGAATTCTTGTGTATTTTGATAATGAACATGATTAGCTAGATTGATTAAATCCATTGGGATTTCTTTACTATGTTGGCTTAGTATTATTTGTCGGATTGTTTGGGTTAGTTTTGTATTCTTCTTGCTTTTAGTATTAATAAGATAATGCATTATTCATGAGACGTTGTGAATTGTGTGTTTAGATTGCTTTGTGTGATTGAGAAGTCCATTTGGCAATTGGAATTTTGAATAGAAAGAACTGGTTAATAATCGCTTAGAGATAAGGATAATTAACTAGCCGGATTAAGAATTAACAAACCTTAATAGAGGTAGATTAAAGCTTAATGCTAATTTAAGAATCAATCGTTAGGAAGAGATTCCAACTTTAGGTTATTAGATTTAGGAATTCGGTTATCTCAAGAGAGAAACCGAATTCGGTTAAGAATTCATCCACGGGTAGCATAATTAGACTCACCAATCCTTTATCTTTTGTTTGATTGCTAGCTTGTTTAGGTTCCCTGTAACACCCCATCACATGCTAACCAATAAACATTAGCCAAGAAGCATACAAGCGTCGTAGAATATATACTACAGGTAGATAGGTCAATATGTAGGTTGTTAAGAATCAAGACACAAGGTTATTAACATATAAACATATGATTATACTTAAACATCATTTAACAAGTATTACAAACATCTTCTTATGCCTTATAAGGCATACTTCCATATATATCACATAACTGCATACAAAAATGCATCAGGAGGAGACTTCACAAAACTGGCCCAACTTGACAGAACTGCTAAAAGCTAGACTTCGCATACAACCAACGGATGCACTACTATTTACAAACCTGAAAAGAAAAATTTTGGAGAGGGGTGAGCCTCCAGCTCAGTAAATAAATAATCAACATAATCTATATCACATACACTTAATACAATTTCCACCCAATCACATAACTTTCCATGATATTCATAGTTTAGGTATAAAGTCATACCATTCTACTCAATTCATTACAACCATCATAGAAGAAATACAATTCAACAATTATGGTTAGTTCTCACGGCTTGTGGATCCCCTTTAATGTGCTGCTCCGCCTCATCCTCACATATCACACACGTAAGTCACTCGCCTCATCTCACATTATACACTTTTATAGCCTCTCTAGGCTTTATATATATATATTTTTTTCATAGGGGAATCCACCATTCACATGCACATATGCACTTAACATCACAATTCAATCATTTCACTTATATCATATTTCAGCAATAATAATTGTTCCACTCAACACCAATCATTTCCATCTCAGTCATTCAAACATAAACAATATTAAGTAAACGCAACCATTTGCGGAACATTTGATTAAATATATGAACATAGCAAATATTAACTATTTACTTACTCAAAATATACTTATTCCTTTAGCATATAAGAACCTCCTTTCTCCACAACTTCCTTTCCAGGCCTTTGAGTACCTGTCAACACATTCATCAATTCACATTTCATGCATATTACAAATATTCGTGTAAATGTGAGTTCTAATGCATTACAAGATCATCCCCTCTCTAATTCATAGGTCTAACTCTTCCTCTAAGACTCTCAATTACTATTTTAATATCCTATAAACATTTCCCATCTAGTTAAATACCAATTTAACTCAAACTAACATCAATAAATTGCATAAAACTAATCTCCAACATTTCTGTTTTCTAGACAGAATTTAGTACCAAGGTATATTTATTGCTGGGCAAAATTGGCTTAATACAAAAATCTTATATTAAATAGACATATCCATTTATGCGTCTAGTTTCATCTCCAAGAAGAATTACTCAATTCCGACTTGTATAGATTTAATTATTTTCAAATTACTGAGCAAGGGTCATACAGCTAGTTGTATCCGAGCAGCAATCTGTTTGCTCAATTTAAGCAACCAAAACGGCAAAAATAGCAAAATCACAAAACTACAAAGTTATAGAGGACTCTTTAAAATTTCCATAGACACCAATTAAGCTTAATTTGGACTTATATAACCCATGTTATGCCTAAAATACAGAACATCAAGGTTGCTGGAATTTTGACAGTTTTCTATCTTAACATACTTAAACTTAAATCAAGCTTAATCTTTATACAATCATTCAATACTCTACTAATTCATGATAATCATACCTTTAATTAATCAATGAGAGCATCAAATGAAGTTTTTCCAATTTGTAATCAAGAACCCTAATGACAAATTAATAACACTCAAGTAACAACTTACCAATTTCAGCTTTTGGGTTGCTAATATGCTTAAATCCTTTAGCTTTAGCTTGGCTCCTTCAATAGTTAGCAAAATCCTATCTTAATCTTAAGTTTTTCTAGGTATTCCACTCCTCTCTCTTATTCCAAATTTTTTGTTTTTGGCCATGTACGAATTTTAGAGAAATGAAGAGGTAAAATGAGCTTGCTCATGGTTCCAATTTCCAATATTCCTCTCTTAATGCCACCACCTACTAAACTATTTTTATCACCCTAAATTAATTCTTACTAACCATATATAGGTACTAACTTTTAATTGTATCTTTTAAGTCCAATCTATTTACCCAACCTTCAACTATTGGTTCAATTAAGTCTTAAGGCTTAATACACATAACCCAAGTACTTAATCAACTTATCTAAATTAATAATCTAATATCATGCTACTTATTCTCTACTTATAATTAATATATATATGTTCTCATAAAATAAAAATATCATTGATATACCATCATATGCCCAATGATTAAATGTAAATGCACATAACATGGATGATGAGAAAATGCAGGCGTTACAACTCTCCCTTCCTTAAGAAATTTCGTCCCCGAAATTTTAACAACTCACCAACATTGCAATGGAATAGATGCGGATACTTCTGTCTCATATGCTCTTCCACTTCCCAAGTTGCTTCTCTTGGTGAATGATGACTCCACTTAATTTTGACCATAGGAATGTCTTTCTTTCTCAATTTCTTAACCCTTCGATCAAGAATTTCTATCGGCTCTTCCACATATGTCAACTTTTCTGTGATTTCTATCTCTGGCTCTGGAATGATATGACTAGGATCTGATCTATATCGCCTTAACATAGAAACGTGAAAAACATCATGAATAGAAGATAACTCTGTAGGTAATGCTAACCTATAAGCCAATGGTCCAACTCTTTCAATAATTTCATAAGGTCCTACATACCTCGGACTCAATTTCCCTTGTTTACCAAACCTTAATATTCCTTTCGATGGTGATACCCGCAAGAAAACTTTATCACCCACAATATATTCCATTTCCCTTCGATGCAAATCAGCATAACTCTTTTATGCATCTGTGCTACTTTCAAATTCTTTTTAACTATCTCTATTTTATCCACTGTTTCTTGTACCAATTCGGACCTTCAAGCTGTCTTAAACCTTCAACATCCCAAAG
>NC_063264.1:12005128-12154473 GCF_019578655.1 Ricinus communis | reverse complement strand
ATGTAGCTGCCCGTTAGGGTAGAAAACCTAGTTCTTCAAAGTCACATGCATGGGCCATCTGCTGGAGTTAATTAGGCCCGAACTCCTGTATGCTCCTTTATATTCATTAAGCCCATGTTAGATTTATTCAAGCCCAATAAACTGAATTAAATTAATGAGCCTTGAATTTGAATCCAACTCTTCAAGTCTTGATGTGTCCTTAGCCCAAATGTCTTGAATAAGGCCAATGAGAGCTTCTTTTATCTTCTTAGCCTTAGACCTTTGTAGTTGGGTCTCCATGGATTTGAAGTGGATCTTGAATCCTAGTTGGATTAGGATTCCTAAGGTCACTTGAATTCTTGATGTCATTTAGACTCCTAATATCATTAGGACTCCTTGTTAGAGTAGAACTCCTAGTTATAGTAGGACTCATGACCGAATAAGTTCTTTCGGTAGTAGGATTTGCATCATTAGGATTCCTTGTTGGAGTAGGATTTCTTATGCTTGATGGGTTCTTATCAATGGTGGAGATCGATAGTCCAAATGTTGAATTGGAATATTATGGCATGCCTCGATTCCAAATCTAGGTTTGCTAGTGCGGGTCTTTATAAGACTCTGAAAGTTCTTGCAAGATTGCATAACTTGATTTCCCACAAGGTAGAAAACTAAAACAATATTCTCACTAGCCTTAATTATTCGGTTGCATGTAGTTTTTATAGTGTGAAAGCCCTAATTCCATATGATGAAGAAACAAGAAGCTAAATATAAATAAATAAATAAAGAAGGATGAATAAACTAAAGTCAAATCAAGAATCAAAGAGGTGGTAGTGTGACTCCAGATTTTCCCAAATTTTGTGAGCCAACTTAACAAAAGCAAGGGTAAATCTGTGAGGCCTACCTAATAATATCCCGACCCAAAATACTTCTTTATATACATTCAGGAAATTAAAATGCTCACATTCCAACTAGTATTACACTTAGATTAATTGAAACCCATGTAGTTTCTCCATGTATGCATGGATTTACGTCTCGTTTTGCTTGATCATCAAGCTAATCCCCAATGTTACTGGTCAAGCTTTTCAATTTCATTCCTATGATTCCTTACACCAATCCTCGCATCATCACAAGTCCTCGTGCCTAGAGGTATAAGGAAAAAGCCTTAATTCTCATCGTTCCTTTTTGCTCCAAAAGTTTTGTTTACAATGATTGAAGGCAGTATGATACTCGATCAACTAATTTTCTTTCTTCACATTAGTCCAGGTATTGAATCAGTGCCTATAATTAGTGCTTCCATGAGCTTTCTCTTAACAGTCGTGTTTATGCTCCTCATATAAAACCAAACTATCATATTAGAGAAAGAGGAGTTGACTGGTCCACAACTCTCATAGTCCTAAATTTAATTGACTGGTCAACAACTCTCATAGTCCCAAATTTTATGAGCTAGATTAACAAAAATAAGGGAGAATTTATATGGGCATACCTAATAACACTCAAGTCCAAATTACATAATTATATGCATCCTAGACATCAAAATGCACGCATTCCACTTGGATTAATCGAAGCAACATGATTTCTCCCTTACACGGATGTGTTTGCATTTTGCCTTGCTAGATCATCAAGTCATGCCATAATGCCACCGTCAAACATCGATTGTATTTATGCACTTGATAAAACCAAACCATCAAACTAGGCGGAGATTAGATAGAATGGAACAAAAGAAATAAACAAAATGAGAACATAGATGGGATTTTGGATTTAATAAGGAAAGAAATCACAAGTTCTTTATTTTCTTCCATACGGCTAAGCAAAAGGATCAAATCGAATTGACTTAAACATAAGGTCGACAAAGAAAACAAAAGAAAGGAACGACATAAGTGATAAGTCTATGTTCACTAGAATGAGCTTGATAAGTCTGCAAAGTTCTTAAAAGAACCCATATCTTGATTTTCAACAAGGTAAAGAACTCAAATAATATGTTCACTGCCCTTAAGTATTTAGTTGTATGCGATTTTTCTAGTACGAGAGAGTAGTTGACTGGTCAACAACTCTTGTAGTCCCAAATTTTATGGGCCAACTTAACACAAACAAGAGAGAATTCATCTAGGCCTACCTGATAATACTCCGAACCAAATTTCTTCATTAAATATGGCCCTAACATCAAAATGCTCGCATTGTTGCTTGTATTACGCTTGAATTTTATGATCATTAAGCTAAGCAAAATGCCATCGGTCAAGCTTGTCAATTAAGTTCCCACGATTCTTTATGCCAATCATACATCATCGAAGTCATCGGTATTGGGAATAAGGAATGATGGAGATTCTAATGGTGCAAATCCTACATCAAAATATTTAGCGTGTCTCGATTCTCATTATTCCCACTCTCCTCTAGAAGATTTGTCCGCGATCATTCAAAAAATGATATCAATAGATGTTTAACTAATTTTCTTTCTTTTCATTTGTCCAAGCATCGGATCGGTGCCTATGATTGCCGCTTCCAAGCACTTTCACTCAATACTTGTACTTATGCTCCCTGAATAAAATAAAACCATTATATTGGACAGAGATTAGAAAGAGATGCAAAAAATAAACGAACAAAATGAGAAAATAGGTAAGATTTTGGATCAAATAAGGAAACAAATCACAAGTTTTTTGTTCTCTTTTATACAACTAAGTGTAAGGATCAAATCAAATTCATTTAAACACAAGGGCAGATAAAGAGCACAAAAGAATAAAAGGACGTGAGCGATAAGTCTATGTTCACTAGCGCGAGTGTTGATAAGTTCGTAAAGTTCTTAAAAGAATTGATAACTTGATTTCCTGCAAGTTATTACACTGAAATAACATGCTAACTTGCCTAAAGTAGCATGCAGTTTTTATATTTTAAAACCCTCATTTCATAAAAAAACTAGAAGATAAATTTGAATAAATCGATAAGGAAATATGGATAAACTAAAGCCAAATCAAGAACTAGAGAGTAGTTGACTAGGCAACAACTCTTATGATCCCAAATTTGATGAGCGAATTTAACAAGAATAATGGAAAATTAGCATGGGCCACGCAACGCTTGAACAACATGATTTCTCCCTTACGAGCATGGATTTATCTCTCCTCTTGCTTGATTATTTAAGAATCATGAGAACGCAATTGACAAGCTTGACTGGTGGTATTGAGGCATGAATTGATGATCAAGCAGCACGAGATGCAAATCCACATTCCTAAGGGAGAAATCATGCTACTTTCGATTAATATAAGTAGAAATGCACGTGTTTTGATGTCTAAGAGGCATAAAATGAAGTAAATTAGGCCAGAGTGTTATAAGGTACGCCCACGCGAAATTAACCTTATTTCCATTAAGGAATTATAGGAAAATAATTGATAAGCTTCACCAATGACATTTGAGGGTGACTTGATGATCAAGTAGGATGAGATGGAAATCCAAGCATGTGATGGAGAAATCATGTTGTTCAATTAATCCAAGCGAGAATGCTTGTGTTGATGTTTAAGAGGCATATAATGAAGTAAATTGGGCCAGAGTATTATTAGGTACATCCACACGAAATTAACCTTGTTTCTGTTAAGGAATCATTGGAACATAATTGACAAGCCTCACCGGTGGCATTGGAGCATGACTTAATGATCAAGTAGGACGAGATGCAAATCCAAGCGTGTGATGGAGAAATCATGTTACTTTCAATTAATCTAAGCGACAATGTGCATATTTTGATGTTTGGGTTGCACATAATGATGTAATTTGGACCGCAGAGTTATTAAGTAGTCCCACATGAAATTTCTCTTATCTTCATTAAGCTATCTCATGAAACTTGAGACCACGAGAGTTGTTGGCCAGTCAACTCCTCTCTCATTCTTGATTTGACTTTAGTTTATTTGTCTTTATTTATTTATTTATTCATATGTAGCTTCTAGTTTCTTCTTCTTATGAAATGATGACTTTTCCACTATGAAAATCGTATAGAACCGAATATTTAAGGCTAGTGAGCATATTATTTTAGTTTCCTACCTTGCAGAGAAATAAGTTATGGGTTCTTTCAAGACTTTTGCGGACTTATGAAGACTCGTGTGGGCATACCTAATAACACCGTCACCCAAATGACATAATTATATGTGTCCCAAACATAAAAATGTATGCATTCCCCTTGGATTAATCAAAAGCAACATGATTTCTCCCTTATGCGTGTGGATGTCTCGTCTTGCTAGATCATCAAGTCATGCCCTAATGCCATTAGTCAAGCATTCTAATGATTCCTTATGCCAATCCTTATGTCATCAGGAGTCCTAGTTCCTAGAGGAACATGGAATGATGCAGATCCCAATGGTGCAAATCCTGAATTGGAACATTAGGGTGTGCCTCGATTCTCGTTGTTGTCTCTTTCCTCCAAAAGATTCATTCGCGTTCATTCTGATAATGATATCAATACTCGATCATCTAATTTTCTTTCTTTGCATTTGTCCAAGCTTTGTATCAATGCTTATGATTGTCGCTTCCATGCACTTTTAATCAACTCTCATATTTATGCTCCCCAAATAAAACCAAAACATCAAACTAGACTGAGATTAAATTTAGTGGAACAAAAGAAATGAACTGAATGAGAACATAGGTGGGATTTCATATATGATAAGGAAAGAAATCACAAGTTCTTTATTATCTTCCATACAGCTATCCGAAAGGATCAAATCGAATTGACTTAAACACAAGGGTTGATAAAGAACGCAAAAGAAAGGAAGGACGTAAGTGACAAGTCTATATGGGATTGGGCTTAATCAAAACAATAGGCCTTAAGATACTCTTATCAACTCAATCCAATATATGGAGACATGACCAAGACAAGATCAACCCAAGATAAGCAAGTCAAGCTATTTGGAGTCCAATATTCAAAAATGGGCCACATATCACATGTTATTTAAGCCTAATTATCATGTTATTATATGGGCTTGGATTGGACAAATTTTAGGCATTTTTTTCATTTAAAGAAGTCTTTTAATAGTTAGGAGTCTTGTTTTAAGTTATCCTTTTAGTTTAGGAGTTCTATTCCTAGTATTATTTTTATTTGCTTCCTTATCATTATAGAATTAGATTTCTTTAAGGCCTATATAAGCTAGTACGAATTTCTATATAAAGGGAGTTGTTGAATATTGATTATTTTGGAGTTAATTCTTGATATGCTATTTACGTAGCTATACTCTAAGGCGGTGAACCTATAGATGCAGACTAGCACAAATGGTGAGTATCAAGGTCGTATTCTCGGGAAAGGGTAAACCTAGACCTATTGTAGCGTCTTATGTTATCTAACCTAAAGAAGTCAATGAAGTGTTATTCTATGATTAATTATGAACAAACAAGTAATTAAATGTCAAATTATCTGAAAGGATTTAGGAAAACTCTCGAAGGAAAAGCAAACCCTAGGGGACCTAAGTTAATTGGATTTTAGTAAAGATAGAGATTAAATTGATTATAAATTACAACTACCCGTGGATGAAGTCTTAACTGAATTCTGTCTCCCTCTCGAGATAACCGAATTCTTAAAGTTGGAATCTCTTCCTAACGATTGATTATTCGATTAGCATTAAGGTTTAACCCGCCTCTATTAAGCTTTGTTAATTCTTAATCTGACTAGTCAATTATCCTTATCTCTAAGTGATATTAATCAGTTCTTGCTATTCTATTTTCCGATTACTAAACGAACCTCTCAATTACATAAAGCAATCTAAATTCCACAATTCACAACGTCATATGAATAAAGTGACTTCTCATTAATAATAAAAGCAAAAAGAATCAAGAATTGACAATCATAATCTCATAACATTAAGATCAATCTAACAACATAGGAGCCCCAATTGGGTTCAACAATTTAGCTACTCATACTAATAAGCATCACAAAATAAGGAATAACATCAGAAAAGTAATTAAAGGCATGTACACCCTTCTCTAATAAGTTGGATGGGAAACCCTAATTTTCCAATTCATAATAGCAAACCCTAATTTGCCTCTTGAATGCTCCCAAATCTTGCCTTGATTTTCAAATTGATGTTGAAACAAGTGTAATCCTTCCTTCAATTGATGAAATTGATCTCCCAAAGTCGACAATTGAGGTCTAGAAACAAATGATTTGAGTTTGTATAATGGAAATCAAGTCAAAAAATCGAACCCTAATTCATCAAATCATTTTTCCCTATATAGTCCTTTCAGCACGGCCGTGATCAAGCATGTGCTGATCAGCACGGGTGGAGTCCAGGCCATGCTAAACTTGCGCATTCAGTTATGTTGACCTCTTCCAGGCCATGCCCTAGCCAGTGCTGAGCCACCACGGGCCATGGTAGAGGCCGTGGTGGCTACGAAAACCGTGCCAAAATGGCAGTCTTGGGGGCAGCTACTTGGCAATTCAGCATGGCCGGAGTCTAGGTCGTGCTCAACCTCAGAATGCAAGTCCTTGCTCAATTTGATGGATTCTGGTCTGTAATTGCGCGTATTTCCCTTGATTGTTGATAATGTCCTTCGATATTGACCTGAAACGTGAAAGGAACAAAAAGACAGGTGATTCTAGCATAAAATGAGATAATTATGCACAAGAATGTAAACAATTGAGCATGTAAATATGTATAATATGATGCCACCCCACACTTAAGCTTTTGCTTATCCTCAAGCAATCAATAACTCAATACATGCACAAGCAATAATCACCCCTCAGAATCCATGATAAAGTTCACAACTCAACCCTATTCAACATATATAGAATGAAACTCAAGTAACTAACAAGTTACAATTTAAGAAAGAATTATAATGATATCATCTTGAAACACAACCTACATAACAAATGAGCATTAAAGGAATCTCTCAAATCACTCAGTGTTTACAGGTAAATAAAAAAATTCCCTCAATGCAGCTGCACAAAACCTATTTACCATAAGCTTGCTTATAAATCTCATCTTCGCTACCGCGAATAATTGAATACCAAAATCAAAGGGTCTTTTCAAGGGTTGTAATGAGGCTGAGGTAAAGGTACGAATATTTGGATAGAAGTGTAAAGTATACTGAAAAATTATGCACTTAATTAATTCAGGAACTGAGTGCTAAACAATAAAAGTATTCACTAAGCCTTATTTGAAGTAAAGAATGCTCACAAGAGTTAAATTCAGAAGAGCTAAACGCTAAGAAGTAAGTAATAATTTTTTTCTTTCTTTCTTTTTTTTTCTATATATTTCTTCTCTTTTCTTTTTATATATACTATGTATATATATTATAGAAGCTTATATAGGGGCTGCTGTAGTTGTTGACATAAATAATAAGAATAAATATCCAATTTGGATTGAAAGGAGCATTAAAGAATGACTTAAATGATTAAGTGAACCAAAACAATGTTAGGCACTATGATCCTATAAATGAAGAAACATAACACATAGTTATTGAGTATACATGGTGAAAGGAAATACAGATGTAAAGAATGGTGTATGCGTAGTGATTATGTGTAAATTATGAAGGAAAGGTTATCGCTCAAACTGGCTGACTAATGGAAACAGAGGGTAGGCTTTTTGCCCAAATGTGGTGAAATCCTAAGTTCCCAAATCATCTAAAGGTATTCGAAAATTCATGTAACCGCAACAAGCATTATAGAGCAAGTTCTAGAAAGGAAAGTAAGTATAACGCACACTCAAACAAGAAAAATCATGAGCATAATATGCAATGGATGCTTAAAATTTATTTATTTTTGGTTCAAAAACTCACGCTTGAAGTGGCTAAAGTTTGTAATTGGTTCCTAGAATTATCAATTGAATCATCACATAAATTGAATACGAGGTTGACATAATCAAAGTTCACAGTCAAAGGTGGTAAATCCGCAAGGAACTCAAGTAACACAGGTTTAACCCGGCCAAATTGACATGTTGAATACAGTAAAATTGCTTTTAAGAACAGAAGATAAGGAGGGACAATCAAGTACTAGTGTGTGAATTAAGTCATTAATTACGAAAGAATAAACTAAACTTCAGTGTCATCCAAACCCTAGGTCCTAACATCCTAGGAATGGTCCATTATCATTGCTTTTAAATGATTAAGGGATACCCACCCCAAACTTGTGTATAACACTGTCCACAGTGCTAGAAATTAAAACTAGGTGTAGAACATAACTAGCACATCATAATCTTTGAAGATCATACTTAGTGTTCATTTTGAAATGGCAAACCATAGTGTTCTATTAAAATAAATTAACATGAAAGGAAAAATGAAAGGAAATAACATAAAATTAAGTATGCAAAAAGACAAGAAAATAAAATAAAATAAAATGAAGGAAAGAGAATAAAAAGAAAAAGGAAAAAGAAAAATATCACAAGTTTTTGTTTAACTGCTGGTAGTCTGCTGATGGTGTATCCTCATTGGTTGGATCTGTTGAAAGATGAGGAGTAGGGAAAGTCGCTGAAGGAGGGGGCAGTGGTGGCTCAAGGTCCATGAAGCATCCTACCAGATCGAACTCCATATCATCGATTAACCGTTGATTTTGTGCTCCAGCGTCCATCATCTTTTTCATCTGCTCCACTATTAAGTATGTCTTGGTGGCCTGCCTCTCCAACCATCATAAAATTCTTTGAAGCATCTTGTTCAAACCGTGAAGCTGTGCCTAGTCTTATACTTTGCATTTTCTCATCATACATGTTATGTGCATTTACATTTAATCATTGGGCATATGATGGTATATTAATAATATTTTTATTTTATAGGAACAGATATATATTAATTATAAGTAGAGAATAAGAAGCATGATATTAGATTATTAATTTAGATAAGTTGATTAAGTATTTGAGTTATGTGTATTAAGCATTAAGACTTAATTGAACCAATAGCTGAAGGTTGGGTAAATAGATTGGACTTAAAAGATACAATTAAAAGTTAGTACCTATATATGGTTAGTAAGAATTAATTTAGGATGATAAAACTAGTTAAGTAGGTGGTGGCTTTGAGAGATGAATGTTGGAAATTGGAACCATGAGCAAGCTCATTTTACCTCTTCATTTCTCTAAAATTCGTACATGGCCAAAAACTCAAAATTTGGAACAAGAGAGAGGAGTGGAATACCTAGAAAAACTTAAGATTAAGATAGGATTTTACCAACTATTGAAGGAGCCAAGCTAAAGCTAAAGGATTTAAGCATATTAGCAACCCAAAAGCTGAAATTGGTGAGTTGTTACTTGAGTATTATTAATTTGTCATTAGGATTCTTGATTACATATTGAAAAAACTTCAATTGATGCTTTCATTGATTAATTAAAGGTCTGATTATCATGAATTAGTAGAGTATTGAATGATTGCATAGAGATTAAGCTTAATTTAAGTTTAAGTATGTCAAGATAGAAAACTGTCAAAATTCCAGCAACCTTGATGTTCTGTATTTTGGGCATAACATGGGTTATATAAGTCCAAATTAAGCTTAATTGGTGTCTATGGAAATTTTGAAGAGTCCTCTATAACTTTGTAGTTTTGTGATTTTGCTATTTTTTCCGTTTTGGTTGCTTAAATTGAGCAAACAGATTGCTGCTCGGGTACAACTAGCTGTATGACCCTTGCTCAGTAATTTGAGAATAATTAAATCTATAGAAGTCGGAATTGAGTAATTCTTCTTGGAGATAAAACTAGACGCATAAGCGTATATGTCTATTTAATACGAGATTTTTGTATTGAGCTAATTTTTCCCAGCAATAAATATACTTTGGTACTAAATTCTTTCTAGAAAACAGAGATGTTGGAGATTAGTTTTATGCAATTTATTTGATGTTAATTTGAGTTAAATTGGTATATAACTAGATGGAAAATGTTTATATGATATTAAAATAGTAATTAAGTGTCTTAGAGGAAGAGTTAGACCTATGAATTAAAAAGGGGATGATCTTGTAATGCATTAGAACTAGCATTTACATGAATATTTGGAATATGCATGAAATGTGAATTGATGAATGTGTTAACAGGTATTCAAAGGCCTGGAAAGGAAGTTGTGGAGAAAGGAGGTTCTTATATGCTAAAGGAATAAGTGTATTTTGAGTAAGTAAATAGTTAATATTTGCTATATCCATATATTTAATCAAATGTTCTACGAATGGTTGTGTTTGCTTAATATTGTGTTGTGTTTGAATGAATGAGACGGAAATGATTAATGTTGAGTGGAACAATTGTTATTGCTTGAATATGATATAAGTGAAATGATTGAATTGTGATGTTAAGTGCATATGTGCATGTGAATGGTGGATTCCCCTGTGAAAAAAAATATATATCTATATATAAAGCCTTGGGAGGCTAAAGCCTAGAGAGGCTATAAAAGTGTATTATGTGAGGATGAGGCGGAGCAGCTTACGTGTGCGATAGGTGAGGATGAGGCGGAGCAGCACATTAAAGGGGATCCACAAGCTCTGAGAACTAACCATAATTGTTGAATTGTATTTCTTATATGATGGTTGTACTGAATTGAGTAGAATGGTATGAATTTATACCTAAACTATGAATCATGGTAAGTTATGTGATTAGGTGGAAATTGTATTAAGTGTATGTGATATAGATTATATTGATTATTTATTTACTGAGCTGGAGGCTCACCCCTCTCCAAAATTTTTCTTTTCAGGTTTGTAAATAGTAGTGCATCCGTTGGTTGTATCCAAAGTCTAGCTTTTAGCAGTTCTGTCAGGTTGGGCCAGTTTTGTGGAGTCTCCTCCTGATGCATTTTGTATGCAATTATGTGATGTATATAGAAGTGTGCCTTGTAAGGCATAAGAAGATGTTTTGAATACTTGTTAAATGATGTTTAAGTATAATCATATGTTTATATGTTAATAACCTTGTGTCTTGATTCTTAACAATCTGCATATTGACCTATCTACATGTAGTATATAGTCTACGACGCTTGTATGTTTTCTGGCTAATGTCTATTGGTTAGCATGTAATGGGGGTGTTACAAGTGTCCTCTTGAAACTGCCTAAATTAAGTATAGTGCTACTGCTGTACATCGCAGACTCGGTCTAGTCGGTCAGCCAAAGCACTAATCTGAGCACTCGATGTCCCTACAGAATAAGAGGATGAGGAATCCTAACATCAGAATCCTAAAGACTCTAGCTGGGTTAGGAATCCTAACATCCGAAATCCCAGCCATCGGATCTTAGGCTCCTCTAGCCGCTGCCTCTCTAGCTTCCCAGACTATTGTGGTCACAAGCCTGTATTCTATACCATGTGGATGTTGAGTAGCCATGATCATCTGCATGTTGATCATCTGTCTGATCCCTAGTGGTGTCATGTCACCAATCTTTGAAAGCTCTGATAGACAGTCGTCCAATACATCCAGTCTCTTGGCTAACCTAGTCACATACGAGCCAAAACAACAATGCATCTTCTTCTGGCCGTCTACTATAAATGAACAGATTTGTAGAGCCAACAAATATCCTAAGTCAAGCTTCTTCTGCTGTTGCATAGCCTAGAGGATGAAAACATCAGTCTATGTTACCGCTCCAAAACTATCTCCTCTACCTATAATGGTGTAAGCTAATAGGGTATGGAGATAGCGGAGATGGTCCGAAAGGCTAGACGCCTTAGACCTGCTTTGGTAGTATGATTCCGGCCTAAGAACCAATGAGTCCCACATGGTGTCGTATGATAATGGGACTGACATAATCCTAAATGTATGCCGCATTGTGGGACTGACATTGAGAACTCCATTCCCCCAAGTCTGAAATAAACTGCATCAGGCTAATGCCAGTTTGTGATCTGTTGCTGCAGGAAGAAGGTGCTGAGGAACTCAATCGTAAGCTCACGGTAGGTTGGCTCAATGATGTCGAAGAATCACACATATGGCAGAGTCTCGAACAGAGTGCGCACATGCTGAACCAATCCCACTCTTTCCAAGGATACGAAGTCGATGCAACAACCCGCCATCACTTGCTTCCATCTCATGACTTGGAATCAACTTTCATTATCTGCATTAGGGAGTGTCCACAATGGATGACAACCAGGTGTAGGTGAATTCGCAGTTGGTGCTCTTCGGGCTCGGACTAGTTGCTGTTGCGGTAAAGGTGGAGTCTTGGTGCTAGTCGTAATCTTGGTCTTGGTTACGTGATGGTCTTTGGTGAAGTAGAGGAAGATGTTCCTTCCCCACGCGATCGCTTCCTCGTAACGATGCATTTCGGTTGCTCTCTTCATGATTGATCGCGGTTCATCATATTACCTAATGCAATGAATCATTAGTTATTCGTATAAGAAATCAAGTTAATCAGAAATTCTACCGAAAATTATACAGCATAATGGATATAATTCGACTAAGAGAAAACTTTAGACTTAATAAAAAACTAAAGCCTCAATCTTCTGCATAAACTAATTAATAAATATATTCCAGCCTACTTTATCATGCACCAACTAACGCAACTTTATGCTAATAATTGTTCATAATAAAATGCCATATACAAACTTTATTGCCACCAAACCCAACACTTATCATTTCATAATCGAATTCACAGCAAAGATAGCAACTAATATAAATTAATTCTAACTGAGGTCATAATGAAGTAGTGTAACAACGTAAAACTACCAAAACATACTAGCACGTCCTAAATAAAGTATATGCATAAAAGAAAAACCAAATTAAAACAAATAAAAGCAAAATGTGAAGAGACTTACTTGGAGTTGCTCAGAAAGGTAGGAAGGATGAGAGAAATGGAAGAAAACAGCACCTTGGAGCTTAGAAAGGGCGTAGCAAAATTTTTGAAAGCTCCCCTTTCTATAGGAACGGGGGTCAGCACGGGCGAGGGCAAGGCCGTGCTAAGCCTTTAAGCTTAAATAATGCACCATTTGGCATGGGTGGGGGCACGGCCGTGCTGACCAGCACGGCCTGGTGCGGCTGCCCGTGGTACCTTCTAAAGCTGTGCTGAATGGCTTAAATCCCCCATTCTACATGTGTTTTCTCATCACAGGCTTGACTTCAACCGTGCAGATAAGCACGACCTGGTGTTGTAGCTTGTGATGGCCACGGAAACCGCGGTGAAAGGGTTGATTCCTGGCTTTCCTTCGCCATCTCGAGTCACTGAACTCCCTACCTGCATTTGACACATATACGCACACATTTAGGACACATATACGCACACAAAGGGTTGATTCCTACCTGCATTTGACACATATACGCACACAATGGGGAAGTCTGTCTTGACCAGTTACCAAAGTTCCAACTTAAATTAATCAAACCCAAGATTCATACAACTATGTTCACTTATTAAGTAAGTGTTCTAACTACCATCAAGCACGCACCAACTAACAAAACAA
Source organism: Ricinus communis (assembly GCF_019578655.1). Taxonomy (NCBI): domain Eukaryota; kingdom Viridiplantae; phylum Streptophyta; class Magnoliopsida; order Malpighiales; family Euphorbiaceae; genus Ricinus; species Ricinus communis. The sequence goes on along the minus strand of NC_063264.1, from coordinate 12,141,201 downwards.
AAATGTTAATAAAAGTATAAAATTAAAGTTTTGGGGTGCCTCCCAAAAAGCGCTTCTTTTTGGTCGAGTCCTTAGCTGGACTTTGTAGCAGCATCCTTTCCCCATGGGCAAATTGAGAAGGTGGGTGCATTATAATTGATGAGCATAGTTTTACACATATTTGCTTGCATATTATTGCATATGTTCTTAGCAATTATTGTGCTTTTATTCCCAGATCACCCGTGTTTTATGTTCTTTTGCATTTCAAGAACATTTATAGGACCATCATCGTTGTTTAAGCAATTATAGATCAATACGTGCGTAAACGGACGAGAATTCATCAAGATCGGACAAGAGCCCGCAATGCATACATTGAGCACGGCCTGGACTCTGGCCGTGCTCAACCATTGGCTTTGATTCTTGAAATTGGCACTTTGGGCACGGTTTCCGTAGCCACCACGGCCTTCAGCACGGCCCGTGGTGGCCAACACGGGGAGAAACAAGGCCCGTGGTGTCCAACACGGGGAGGAACACTACTGGTGAAACCCTACTTGGTGAGATCCACGGTTCGGCCGGCTGGACTTGGCCGTCTTTGAGTTACATATATAAGAAAAATGAGTTTTCTTAAGAAAAGGAGAGGAGGAGAAAGAGTGACATTGAGCCTAGTGGTACGGTTCGGTTCTGCATAATCTTGAGTGCGAGAGAGTTGCGTTGAGTAAGAATCCCGAATCGTAAGATTCTAAGTGCAAAATAGTAGTGGAGCAATTCAAGAGGCGGTTTGGGAGATTAATCAAAGTGTAGATCCAGGATTTGGAGTCATTCATCCAATTCGAGAGAAAAGGGTGTACATGTTTTATTTTCATTATTCTTTCATTGTAATTGATTTCCTAGATTGTTTTAAACATGAACATGTTTAGCTAGACTGATTTAATCCATTGGGATTTCTTTAATATGTTGGCTTGATATTATATTGTTGGATTGTTTGAGTTGGTTTTGTATTCTTCTTGTTTTCAGTATGAATAAGATTATGCATTATTCATGAGACGTTGTGAATTGTGATGTTTAGATTGCTTTATGAGATTGAGAAATCCGTTTGGCAATTGGAACTTTGAATAACAAGAACTGGTTAATAATCGCTTAGAGATAAGGATAAATAACTAGCCGGATTAAGAATTAACAAAGCTTAATAGAGGCGGATTAAAGCTTAATGCTAATTTAAGAATCAATTGTTAGGAAGAGATTCCAACTTTAGGTTATTAGGTTTAGGAATTCGGTTATCTCGAGAGAGAAACCGAATTCGGTTAAGAATTCATCCACGGGTAGCATAATTAGACTCACTGATCCTTTATCTTTTGTTTGGATGCCAACTAGTTTAGATTCCCTTTGGGTTTGTCTTCTTGTCTTGATTATTTCACTTATCAATTACTCCTGCATCTCCTTTAGAACTTAGCTCGTAGTTAATAGTTAGTTTAGAATTTATTCATCATCCATTTTAGGTTAATATAACAAAGAACAAAGAAGTAACTCTGGGCTTTCGCTTTCCCGAGGAATACGACCTTGATACTCGCCATTAGTGCTAGACTGCATCGATAGGTACACTGCCTTAGATTGTAGCTAACACGATTAGCACCCATCAAGTTTTTGGCGCCGTTGCCGGGGATCTGTTTGAAAACTAGAGTGAAATTTGCTATTTGTTAATTTAGCCATTTTTTTTTCTTTTTTCTTTCTTATTATTTTATGATTTTTATTTTTATTTGTTTATCTATTTTATTTTATTTGTACATATTTATTTAGCTTAAGTTTATGATTCAGATAGTGAATGATAAGGAGGTTCAATGCTAAACTCAAAATCTTTGTATGACGCATTGGAAAATGAGAATAGGAACCAAGAGAGTGCTAAAAATTGGGATGCCCGTGCATCTTTAGATGCTCGAGTGGAATCGTTTATGGGGCTACCGATCAACTCTCTTCTCCTATCCTTTCATCTCAAGTCTTTTATGAATTTTTTGTGGTTTACATTTGAGTAATGATTGTCCATTGTACCTTTGATTTACTCCTTATTCTTATAGCGTGAGCGAGGTGAATTATACGGGCAATTGGCCAAGTGACTCGTATGGAAGCACCTATAATCAAGAGTGGAGTACTTATTCACCCTATGGATGGAGCTTAGATGGCCCGGAACCACGGAATCTCGGCAACCACATCGTGACCTACTCTTGCACCTTCAACTCAAGATGAAGAGTTAGTGTCGGAGGAGGCGATGATGAGGTTCATTACAAGTCTTGATGATAGATTCCAACAAGCGGAGAGGATACTTGAAGATCAACAAGCCTTGATTAATAACATAGAGCATCAAGTAGGCTTAATCTTCAAGTTACTAAATTTGAAGAGCAATCGAGAACTCTATCAAACGCCATCTTGAATCCGAGGAACATTTGAGCGTCCACTTTGCGTTCGGGGTGAGAATTTTTCTGGTTTATCTATTATGTTTGACGATGATGCTTATGTGCGGGACGATTTCTTGAACATGGAGATGGAACCGGAAAGGAAGAGGCAAACATAATCCTCCGAAAGACTACCAAACTGGAATGTATAGTTGATGATCCCGAGTTGCGGTTAGAGGAATTTTTGGTGGATTTTCCACAAGTCCGTTCGATGATGGAAGATGAGCATGAGTTATCCAATGAAGAAGTCTTGGAGGAGCTCGAGTTTCTTCTAGCAAGTGAACCAAGACAAGGACTAGAGGAAACCATTCACGTTCTGAAGAAATTGCCCAACCGTCAATCCTTCCAATTGGTGAAACTTGACTTTCAAATTGGAAGAGCCCCTAGAGCATCATGACTACATGCAATTATACGAGGCGAGTCTTGCCCATCATCTTGGCGACTTGCTTGATAGTCGGAAGAGGACATTGACGATTATCCCTCTAAGCGGATACTTGAAGCCATTTGCTTGGAAGAAGGATGGATGGTCGTCGATCACGCCCATTTGCCTTTCACCATGAGTCCAGCTAAGAAGACTCATCACATCAAAAAGAAGCGCTTTTGGGAGGCACCCCAATTTTTATCTTTAATTTCTAATTTTTTTTTAACCTTTTGTTTTGGAAACATTTTATTAGTTTTAGTTTTCATATTTTCAGTTTTGATTTTATTTCTTTATTTTATTATTTTGATTCTCTGAGGAGGCCTTTGAATTTCCACAACATCAGCCTCGATGGATGATCAGGGCAGTCCCCTAGATCTTTTTATTTTTCTGTATTTATTTACTTTATTTTTCATACATGTCATGCACTTGGATTGTATTGCTTTTGTTCTCTTAGTTGAGCATTCCATGCGGGGTATCCATAACATTTTACACTTTGAGGAAAGTGTGTTCTTTAAGTGTGGGGTGCTTATGGGTAAACCCTAATCTCTCATATGGATTTTTAATTGCTATGGCTAGGTGTTGTGTATTTTTAGGAGATGTTAGGACATTGTGTTTTTATGCACTTGAGTATGCTAATTTTGAGCCGATTGATGACTTGATTTATAGAATTGTAGTTACTTTTCTTTGTTGTTCATTGTCCTTGGAAAACAATTTATGGTGTTTTACACATCAACCTATACGGGTTAAACCGGTGTTATTTAATTGTTTTCGAATTGTCGAATTTTAACTTAGAACGTTGATAATATCATATGCATGTGTTTCTTAAATAATGATTCAATTAATGATGTTGCGAACCAACTGCACCTAATACCACACCTGAAAGTGAGATTTTGAGCCAGTTGAGCATTCATTATGCTTATGCTCTTTATATTTCTTGTTTGAGTGTGCATTGTACTTAACTCTGCTTCTAGAACTTGCTTTGTAATGCGTGTTGAAGTTACATGAATATTGTGAATACCATGAGATGATTTGGGCGATTTAGGATTCCCCACATTTGACCAAAAGCCTACCACCTTATGTTTCCATTAGTTAGCCAATTTTTGAGGCTTAACCTTTTCTTCATAATCTACACCTATACACTTCAATTATACCATTCTTTACATTTATCTTTCCTTTACCCTCATGCTAGAATTTCTTTCTGTGATATGTTCGACTTGATGTGGGATTAAAATGCTAGTTGCTATGTTGGTAAATTCACTAAATCTTTTTGATATTTTAAATGCTCCCCTTGATCCAATTTGTATTTGTTATTCTTTATGTTTATTCGAGTTGTATGCGGTAGCTAATAAGCGTACTAGTTCATTTCTTTAAAAAAAAAAAAAAAAAAAAGAAGAAGAAGAAGAAAAAAAAATATAATAAACAAATCTCTTTAATTATTTATCTTTTTATTGGATTTAGAGCATTTGCGAGCGTTATTCTATGAAGTAAGGATTTTAGTGAATGATTCTTTTCGTGATCTTAGGCATTTAATCCTTTGAGCATATAATATTGTTTATCGCACGAATTCTAGCATTTTCATACTTTTGTCCAAATCTCCATACCTTTACCCTAGCCCCATTACAACCTTGGTAAAGACCCTTTGATTTTGGTATTTACTTATTCACAGTAGCGAAGATATGATTTATAAGCAAGCTTATGGTGAGCGGGTCTTGTGCATTTGCTTTGAGGGATTTGTTATTTACCTAATATACACTGTGAGCGACTTGAGTGATCCCTGTGAGGCATTGGTTCATGATGTTGGTGTTGAGTTGTCATTTAAGTTACTCATGCATTAATATTATTTCCATTCTTTGTTAATGATTTGTAATTTGATTTATGATTGAGTATCCTTTGAGATGTGTTGAATACTCTCTGTTGTGGACTAGGGGCATAAACTGAAATGAATTGCTAACTGTAGTTTTGTGGGTTGAGTTGTTAATTGCTTGAGGACAAGCAATAGCTTAAGTGTGGGGTAATTTGATGAGCATAGTTTTACACATATTTGCTTGCATATTATTGCATATGTTCTTAGCTATTATTGTGCTTTTATTCCCAGATCACCCGTGTTTTATGTTCTTTTGCATTTCAGGAACATTTATAGGACCATCATCGTTGTTTAAGCAATTATAGATCAATACGTGCGTAAACGGACGAGAATTCATCAAGATCGGACAAGAGCCCGCAATGCATACATTGAGCACGGCCTGGACTCTGGCCGTGCTCAACCATTGGCTTTGATTCTTGAAATTGGCACTTTGGGCACGGTTTCCGTAGCCACCACGGCCTTCAGCACGGCCCGTGGTGGCCAACACGGGGAGAAACACGGCCCGTGGTGTCCAACACGGGGAGGAACACGGCCGTGGTGAAACCCTACTTGGTGAGATCCACGGTTGTGGCACGGACTTCGGTAGTGCTAACCGTGACGCCTTGAACACTGGCCGTCTTGAGTTAAATATATAAGAAAAAATGAGTTTTTCTTAAGAAAAAGGAGAGGAGGAGAAAGAGTGACATTGAGCCCTAGTGGCTGGTTCGGTTTTCTGCACAATCCTGAGTGCGAGAGAGAGTTGCAGTGAGTAAGAATCCCGAATCGTAAGATTCCGAGTGCAAAATAGTAGTGGAGCAATTCAAGAGGCGATTTGGGAGATTAATCAAAGTGTAGATCCGGATTTGGGTATTCATCCAATTCGAGAGAAAAGGGTGTACATGTTTTATTTTCATTATTCTTTCATTGTAATTGATTTCCTAGATTGTTTTAAACATGAACATGTTTAGCTAGACTGATTTAATCCATTGGGATTTCTTTACTATGTTGGCTTGATATTATATTGTTGGATTGTTTGAGTTGGTTTTGTATTCTTCTTGTTTTCAGTATGAATAAGATTATGCATTATTCATGAGACGTTGTGAATTGTGATGTTTAGATTGCTTTATGAGATTGAGAAATCCATTTGGCAATTGGAACTTTGAATAACAAGAACTGGTTAATAATCGCTTAGAGATAAGGATAATTAGCTAGCCGGATTAAGAATTAACAAAGCTTAATAGAGGCGGATTAAAGCTTAATGCTAATTTAAGAATCAATTGTTAGGAAGAGATTCCAACTTTAGGTTATTAGGTTTAGGAATTCGGTTATCTCTATAGAGAAACCGAATTCGGTTAAGAATTCGTCCACGGGTAGCATAATTAGACTCACTGATCCTTTATCTTTTGTTCGGATGCCAACTAGTTTAGATTCCCTTTGGGTTTGTCTTCTTGTCTTGATTATTTCACTTATCAATTACTCCTGCATCTCCTTTAGAACTTAGCTCGAAGTTAATAGTTAGTTTAGAATTTATTCATCATCCATTTTAGGTTAATATAACAAAGAACAAAGAAGTAACTCTGGGCTTTCGCTTTCCTGAGGAATACGACCTTGATACTCGCCATTAGTGCTAGACTGCATTGATAGGTACACTGCCTTAGATTGTAGCTAACACGATTAGCACCCATCAATAATCTAGGGCCTGAGGCATAAAACCGCAAGGAGGTGGTCCAAAGGTTGCAGTTGATGGCCAAGGAGGTGCTTTCCATGCCGAGTTGGGATGTCCAGTCATCCAGTCCCAATCCTGTCTAGATGACCTGTCATAAACAAACTTGCAACTACCCTTCTCGGGTGTATCATAATGTGAAGTTTCAAATTGATGCAAGTTGTTTTCTTTAAAAGAGTGACACACATGAATAGGCAAAGAAGCATGCAAAGCATAATCTATTAGTATATCCTGTGGTAGTTTATCACATGCAAAACCAATCTCGTCAATAGCGCAAAGAGCGTGAACCTGATTGGCAGGAGGACTCTCGAATGGGGGTAAATTGAAAGTAACACAGTCATCCCCTACATTAAGCTCTAACTTTCCCTCGAATACATCTATTTTGGCTCTAGCCATGACAAGGAAAGGTCTCCCTAAAATCAAAGGCACACCATGCTCATTATCCATATCCATTACCACAAAGTCCACAGAAAATATAAAATTATCTACCTTGACTAGCACATTCTCTACAATCCCCCTTGGAAGCTTAACAGAATGATCATCTAATTGAATACACATCCTAGTGGGTTTTGCTTCCCCTAAACCTAGCTCATTAAATATACTTGTGGGCATTACATTTATGCTAGCGCCTAAATCAGCTAATGCCTTATCAACACACAAGTTACCTAAAGTGCAAGGAATAGTAAGACTCCCTGGGTCGTGACGTTTCTCTTATAAATCACTCTGAAACACTGCTTAGCACTCTTCATTGAGCTTTACGAATGCTACCTCTTCTAGCTTGCTTTTGTTGCTAAGTATGTCCTTCAAGAATTTGGCATACTTCAGCATTTGCTTCAATATATCAACAAAAGGAAAGTTAATATGCAGTTGTCTAAAAATATGTAAAAGCTTACTGAACTGCTCTTGTGCTTCTACTTGCTTCAGTCTAGTAGGATAAGGAATCTTGGGTTGATACTCCCTGACTGGGATTGGTTGCAACTTTTTCCTCTCAAGTTCCTTAACCTTACTGCTCGCCTCGATCTGCACATCAATAGTAGCATCATCAACAATAGGCTTAGAAGGAGCTGAAACTAACTTACCTAAACAAAAAGTGATGGCATTCACGTGCTCCCTTGGGTTAGACTTAGTGGTGCTGGGGAGTGCTCCTTGTTGCACATCGGACAACATCTTAGAAATCTGCCCAATCTGATTTTTCAAGTTCTGAATGGATGCTTGCTAATTTCTAAGAGCACTGTCGGTCTGTTGGAACCTCATTTTAGTAGACGTGATGAACTTCATCCTCAGCTCCTCCAAGTTAGATTTCTTCTCGGCTGGTGGAGGAAGCTCTAGTGGTCCAGCTTGCTAATGCTGCTATGGTGGCTGCTGATGTAGTCTCTGAAAACCTGGTGAACCCTGGGCATTATTGTTGCGCCAACTAAAATTGGGGTGATTTCTCCACCCAGGATTGTATGTGCTGCTATAAGGGTTGTTCTACTGTCTGGGTGCATTCCGCATGTAATTAACCTGTGCATGGTCAGCAGAAACATTAGACGAAGTAGAGGAACTAGCAAACATACCTCCCATATTACAGTTTGCACCGTAATGCGGGCTACTGCAAAACTCGCAGCTTATTTGGGCTGCTTGAACTGGCATCTGACGCTGGTCTATTTTCTTGGTTAGAAGCTCCACTTGAGCTGCCAAGGCTGCTGTGGACTCTAACTGGTTGACCATTCCTTGTTTGACCGGTCGACTCCTAGAGGATTGCCACTGGTAGTTGTTCATAGCCATCTCCTCTATCAGGTTCTGCGCCTGCTCCGGCGTCTTACTATTCAAACTTCCACCTGCTGCAGCATCCACTATTTGCCTCGTAGTAAGGTTCAAACCAATGTAAAAGGTCTGAACCTACATCCATACTGGTAGACCGTGGTGTGGATAATATCTCAATTAGTCCTTATACCTCTCCCAGACGTCGTACATGCTCTTGTTGTCCATCTGCATAAAAGAAGAAATGTCATTTCTCAATTTAGCAGTTTTAGCTAGAGGGAAGTACTTGTAAAGAAATCTTTCAGCCAAAGATTTCCAGGTTGTAATAGTGTGCGGTGAAAGGGACAACAACCATCTCTTTGCTCTATCCTTTAAAGAAAATGGAAATAATCTCAGCCGAATGGCTTCATCAGTAGTTCTATTTATCTTGAAAGTGTCGCATATCTCCAAAAAGTTGGCTATATGGGCATTGAGATCCTCTCTTGGTAGCCCCCCAAACTGTACGCTCTGTTGTACCATCTGGATTACATTTGCTTTTAACTCAGAATTATTAGCTGCCACCGCCGGTCTGAGTATACTCGTTTGTGTCCCATCCAGTGATGGTCTAGCAAACTCGCACATCATTCTGTTGGCATCTGCCGCGGCATTCCGTTGTGATTCTCCATTCCTTCTGGTCTATCTACAGGTACCTCAACCTCAATCTCCTCCTCTTCTAATTGCAAACGCTTCCTTAAAAAGTCTAAGGGTAGCCCCCCAAACTGTACGCTCTGTTGTACCATCTGGATTACATTTGCTTTTAACTCAGAATTATTAGCTGCCACCGCCGGTCTGAGTATACTCGTTTGTGTCCCATCCAGTGATGGTCTAGCAAACTCGCACATCATTCTCATTGGCATCGCATGGCATTCCGTTGTGATTCTCCATTCCTTCTGGTCTATCTACAGGTACCTCAACCTCAATCTCCTCCTCTTCTAATTGCAAACGCTTCCTTAAAAAGTCTAAGGGATCATTTTGGACCAGACAAAGACTCTATAAAATCAAAGTTTGAGTTCCTGGTCATAAACTACCTACAAGTGGAATGTAGCGACCGAAGAATAAAAGTAATTAAAATAATGAAAGAATAAAATAAAGCAAAATAAAGTGGGAAAACTAAATATGGGTAAATTAACAAAAACACAAGTCCCCAGCAACGGCGCCAAAAACTTGATATGCTATTTACGTAGCTACAATCTAAGACAGTGAACCAATCGATGCAGACTAGTACAAATGGTGAGTATCAAGGTCGTATTCTTGGGAAAGGGTGAACCTAGACCTACTGAAGCGTCTTATGTTATCTAACCTAAAGAAATCAATGAAGTGATATTCTATGATTAATTATGAACAAACAATTAACTAAATGTAAAATTATCTGAAAGGATTTAGTAAAACTCTCGAAGGAAAAGCAAACCCTAGGGGACCTAAGTTAATTGGATTTTAGTGAAGATAGAGATTAAATTGATTATCAATAGAAATTACTCGTGGACGAAGTCTTAATTGAAATCGGTCTCCCTCTCGAGATAACCGAATTCCTAAACCTAATAACCTAAAGTTGGAATCTCTTCTTAATGATCGATTATTCGATTAGCATTAAGGTTTAACCCGCCTCTATTAACCTTTGTTAATTCTTAATCCGGCTAGTCAATTACCCTTATCTCTAAGTGATTATTAACCAGTTCTTGCTATTCAATTTTCTGATTACTGAATGAATCTCTCAATTACATAAAGCAATCTAAATTCCACAATTCACAACATCTCGTGAATAAAGTGACTTCTCATTAATAATAAAAGCAAGAAGAATCAAGAATTGAAAATCAAAATCTCATAACATTAAGATCAATCCAACATAGGAACCCCAATTGGGTTCAAGAATTTAGCTACTCATACTAATAAGCATCACAAAATAAGGAATAAAATTAGGAAAGTATATTAAAGGCATGTACACCCTTCTCCAATAAGTTGGATGGGAAACCCTAATTTTCCAATTAAGAATAGCAAACCCTAATTTGCCTCTTGAATGCTCCCAAATGTTGCCTTGATCTTCAAATTGATGTTGAAACAACTGTAATCCTTCCTTCAATTGATGAAATTGATCTCCCAAAGTCGAAAATTGAGGTCTAGAAACAAATGATTTGAGTTTGTATAATGGAAATCAAGTCAGAAAATTGGAGCCTAATTCACCAAATCATTTTTGCCTATATAGTTCCTTCAGAAAGGCCGTGGTGATGCCTGTGCTGATCAGCACGAGCGGAGTCTAGGCCATGCTGAACCTGTGCATTTAGTTCTATTGACCTATTCCAGGCCATGCCCTAGCCGGTGTTGCGCCACCACGGGCCATGGTGGAGGCTGTGGTGGCTACAGAAACTGTGCCAAAATGGCAGTCTTGGGGGCAGCTACTTGGCAATTCAAAACGGCCGGAGTCCAGGCCGTGCTCAACCTCGGAATGTAAGTACTTGCTCAATTTGATGGATTCTCATCCGTAATTGCACGTATTTCCCTCGATTGTTGATATTGTCCTTCGATATTGACCTGAAACGTGAAAGGAACCAAAAGACAGGTGATTCTAGCATAAAACGAGATAATTATGCACAAGAATGTAAACAATTGGGCATGTAAATATGTATAATATGATGCCTATAATTCTCTTCTTTTATTCTTATGAACTCGGTGAATTTCTCAAGTGAAGGCTTATTTTATAAACTTAGTTTAATCTAAACTTTTGCTTATGTTAAATAGTCTTTAATTCTTTATAATAAGGTTCTTAAGTATAAGTTATTTAAGGGTCTTGTTGGGAGTTAGGGTTTCTTTGCTTGATTAGGTGAACGATCCTTGGTGAAGACATTAACATTAAATACGGGTATTGCATAAGTTAGCCATGTTAGTATCAATGAGAGAGTAGCTAATTGGTCAACAACTCTTATTGTCCTAAATTATTATGATCCAGCTTAATAAAACTAAGGAAAAATTCATATGGGCCTACCTAATAATACTCCTGCCTAAATTACTTTATTATATGCCTCCCAAATATCAAAATGTTTGCAGTACCACTTGTATTGCACTTGGATTATTAAAAAAACAACATGATTTATCCCTTACGCATGTGGATTTACGTCTTGTCTTGCTTAATCATCAAGTTAAACCCCAATGCCACCGGTCAAGCTTATCAATTAGGTTCTCATGACTCCTTATGCCAATCCTTATGTCATCAGAAGTCATCATACCTAGAGCAACAAGGAATGATGGAGATCCCAATGGTGCCAATCCTAAATTAGATTATTTGGGAGAGACTCGATTCTCAACATTCCCTCTTTCCTTCAAAAGATTCATCCGAGAACATTCTAAGAATGATATCAATACTCAATCAACTATTTCTCTTTGTTCGTTTTTTTCCAAGCCTTGGATTAATGCCTATGACTGCCGCTTCCACGTGCTTTCACTCAACACTGGTGTTTATGCTCTCTAAATCAAATCACAACTTCTTTGTTCTTTTCCATTTAGTTAAGCTTAAGGATCAAATCGAATAGATTTAAACACAAGGGTAGACAAAGAACACAAAAGAAAGGAAGAACGTGAGCAATAAGTTTAGGGTCGAAGTGTTATTTGGTAAGCCCATGCAAATTCCCACTTATTTTCAATATGGAATCATGGGAGTGCAATTGATAAGCTTGACCGGTGATATTGAGGTGTCACTCGATGTTAAAGAAGCACGAGATGCAAATCTACACACGTAAAGGAGAAATCATGCTGCTTTCAATTAATATAAGCGGAACGCACGCGTTTTGATGTTTATGAGGCATATAATAAAAAGAATTGGGTCAAAGTGTTATTAGGTAAGCCTACATGAATTTTTCCTTATTTTCTTTAAGAAATCATAAGAACATAATTGACAAGCTTCATTGGTACATTGGAGCATGAGTTGATGATTAAGCAGAAGGAAACACAAATACAAGCGCATGATAGAGAAAGCGGGAATGTGCACATTTCAATGTTTGGGTTGCATCTAATAATGTAATTTCAACCGAAGTGTTATTAGGTAGGCCCATAGGAATTTCCCCTTGTTTCGTGAAGCTGGGTCATAAAATTTGAGACTATGAGATTCGTTGGCTAGTCAACTCCTCTCTGGTTCTTGATTTGACTTTAGTTTATTACGCTTAGCCATGGAAGAGAATAAAGAACTTGCATTTTCTTTATTTATCGGATACAAAATCCTACCTATGTTCTCATTTCTTTCATTGGAGGAACAAGGAAGGATGAAGATCCCAATGCTGCAAATCTTGAATCAGAATATTTGGGAGTGCCTCGATTATCATCGTTCCCTCTTTCCACTAAAATATTTGTCCATGATCATTTGGAGAATGATATCAATACATGATCCACTAATTTTCTTTCTCCGCATTCATTGAAGTACTAGATTGGTGCCTATGATTACCGCTTTCCACCTTCTTTCACTGAAGACTCGTATACATGCTCCCCAAATAAAAATCAAACCATCATACTAGGCAGAGATTAGGAAGAAAGACACAAAAGAAACCAACAAAATGAGAATATAGGTAAGATTTTAGATTGAGTAAGGAAAGAAATCACAAGTTCTTTATTGTCTTCCGTACGGCTAAGCATAAGAATCAAATCAAGTTGATTTAAACACAAGGGCATACAGAGAACACAAGACAAAGGAAGGACATAAATGATAAGTCTATGCTCTCTAGCGCGAGTGTTGATAAGTTCACAAAGTTCTTGAAAGAAGCAATAATTTGATTTCCCGCAAGGTAGAAAACTGAAATAATATGCTCATTTGCCTTAAGTATTCAGTTGCATATAGTTTTTATAGTGCGGAAGCCCTTATTTCATAAGAAGAAGAAACTATAAGCTAAATATTAATAAATAAATAAAGAAAGATAAATAAACTAGAGTCAAATCAAGAACGAGAGAGGAATTGACTGGGCAACAACTCTCGTACTCCCAACTTTTATAAGCCAGCTTATTGAAAAAAAGGGTAAATTCGTGTAGACCTATCTAAAAATACTCTGACCCAAATTACTTGATTATATGCATCCCAAACATCAAAAACCTCACATTCCCACTTATATTAGACTTTTCCCTTTCACCTATGGATTTACGTCTCATGCTACTTGATCATCTACTGTCACACCCGTACTCTAAGTATGTATTTATCCATTGAGCATTGCATTTACATATAGTAACTTAATTGAATTAAGGTAGTACTTAAGTCTCTACTCTATAAAGCTATACATGCCTATTGCTTACGGATATATCATGTGAACGAGCCTTGGAAAAAAAGAGGAGAATTGAATTGATGGTGGTGATCACTTTCTTGAGGGGCCATGTTTAATAATAAATGATAGTGGGACTTAACTAAAATGAAAATAAAATGGTGGATTGAATTAGGATGAAAGAATAAAAGTTAGAGGGTTCATAAGTAATATGAATAATTCATTAAGGACCTAAGGGCATATTTTGTAACTAATTCTATCCTAAACTATATCTAGAATCATCTACTCTCTACTCCTAAGTCTCTATATACATATAGGTTCACACACATACACTTAAGATAAGAAAAGAAAATAGAGGATTTGAGAAAGTTTCTTCATTAAACAACCTGTTATAATCTTTCTCCAAGAGGAATTTCAAGGTTTAAGCATTATATTGGCTATAATCTTCATCTATAAAGGCTTTAAAGGTTTATTTGATAAGTATTACAAGAGTTTTGATTTATTTGAGTTAGGACTGGTGAGCTGTATTCTCGGGTTGTATTTTTCTAATTTTGTAGCCTTTGTATTTATGTCATATCTTGAGCTAGAAAATTCCAAATTAGGAGTAGTTTGATGCGTAGAAAACTTTAGGCAGTCCGATATAGCTTTGTTTTTACATTTGTGCTAGTTCTGTCTTTATCTTTATGGAATTGGGTCAAATAATTTATTGCTCATTCTGTCAGGATAGTTTGAGCTTGTCATATTAAATTATGCTTAACTCCTTCTATATTTATCTAATTGAAGTGAAACTTTTTTTGCATATTATAGACTTGGGTACCTAGAAGTATACAGAAGAAGAGCCTCAAATACCTCATATATGATTCCCAATAATTTTCAAAGTTGGCCCTAAAATCATGGCTGTTAAGATAGGAATGTAAGATTGAGTTTAAAAGCATAATTTGCATATCATTTGGGGGATACATGATAGGAGAGCATAAAGGCTTATTATTTTGTTGAATTCTAAGTGAAATTTATGAATTAGATATTGAAAATGGCAAGAAATGAAAGTGCAAGGTAGATATTTTTTGGAGCTGGTTGGGTATGACTAAAGGCCACTTTCGGTGAGTAGATATCAAGTCTTTGCAAACTTGATTTCTTTGATTTGAAAGCTGAATATTGAACTTGGAAAAAGATAAACTTAAATTTGTTATTTTAAGCTTATTAAATTTCAGATTGGTACTTATTTCAAAATATATTCTATTGGTTTTACAAATTTGAAGTATAATTAACAAAATTAGGTTGTTTGTGTTGGATTTTACATGTGATGATTTTGCAATTCAACAATAAGAATATTTCAGCTTTTAGTTTACCTAATTAATCAATATATAATGTTCATTAAAGATCTTTGCTTTTCCTTGATGGGCACAATCATTGGTAGCCTTAATTTCATCGATTGCATATTACTTATATTCACAATTATGGGGCAATCTGATATAGTTTCATTTTAGTGTTAAAAAGAGCATTCATCTAATGCCTTTGAGCAAGTGAAAGTGTACTTTGTTTTCAAGAAATGCTTCCTCACAGTAATGTGTTTGAAATGTGCTGAGATTGATAGATGCCCATGTGATTTGTTTATGGTTGTTAATGCGCATTAGACAACGGGGCACTTGATTGCAGGCCGGTGAAGGGAGAAGGGTTGAACCGTGCTAATGTAGAGGAAGGGTTAGCCATCAAGTGTGCCTAGAGTAAGATTTTGAATGACGGTTGATTAGTGATAATTGTTGTGAGGGTGGTTAAAATCTATGAGACTTTTTATACCATTTAAAGTATATGATGTTAATAATGCTATTTTGTTTGAGCGTTAGAATAGTTTCTGTAATGATTTTTTTTGCTTAACAAAGATTAATTGCCTAAAGAATATGATTCACAATGTTTTAGGTACTGGACAAATTACATACCCTAGTCTATAGGACTTAGTATAGAGCAAGAAGGGTGTCGAACACTTGGAAATTGGGGTAAACTTTGTATTAACCGGTTAGGTACTAAAATGGATAAGCAAAAGAAATAAAAATTATAATAGTAATTAAAAAAATAAGGGAATCTAAATACTAAATAATTACTTAAGTATTCACACAAGTTATAACAGTATATTTATATGGGAAAATCACAAATCACAATCAAATAAGAATTTTGAACATTACTATCATAAAACATATTGATTGGAGGTTAGTCTATAGTTTTTAAAGGTAATTCTCATTGTCAATTAAAGGTATTTCCTCTTAGAGTCTACATTCATTTTCATAGCAAGGCAGAGATAAAGAGAAAATCATACATTATACTAATTCTTATTACCTTAAGATGAATCTGTATCCAAGCCAAATTAAATTCTTAAGTAATATTAATATGTTCCACCAAATTACTCCAAATCTCTTTGTAAATAATTTGATTAACAAGTTACATATGGTGATCAAGCATACATAATATGAATGAGCACTAATGGAAATTAAATAATGTAGTTCTTCATTAATTCATCATTGTAAATCTCATACAAAGACTTAGCCAAGACACTTGATTAAGGAGGCACATGGGGGTGGATTAATGGGTCACTTTGAGATAAGTAAGACCTATGATATTATTTTGGAGCATTTCTTTTGGCCTGGCATGAAACGAGATATACAAAGGGTTTATAATAAATGTGTTGTTTGCATGGAGGATAAATCCAAGTTGTAACCCCATGGGTTATATGCACCTTTACCCATTGTTGATATGCCTTGGAGTGAATTGTCTATGGGTTTTTACTTGGTTTGCCTAGAACCAGGAAGGATAGAGATAACATATTTGTTGTTGTGGATAGATCTAGTAAGATGCCTCATTTCATTCCTTGTCATAAAACAGATGATGCATGTCATATTGCTGAATTTTTTTTAAGGAAGTTGTGTGTTTGCATGGTGTACCTAAGACTATTGTTACTGATAGGCATGTGAAATATTTAAGTCATTTTTGGCATGCGCGGTAGGCTAAATTAGGAATGAACTTACTATTTTCTACTACTTGCCATCCGTAAACAGATGGTCAAACTGAGGTAGTTAATAAAACCTTGGTGCAATTGCTTTGTGCTTTAATTTTTAGGAATTTTAAGTCTTAGGAAGATTTATTGCCATATGTAGAATTTGCTTATAACAGGGCTTCATAGCACTACACATACTTCACCATTCCAGATAGTGTATTGCTTTAATCCTTCATCTCCAATTGATTTGATTCCTTCGCCTATTAATAAGCTTGTTAGTGTTGAAGGTGTTTCCAAGATAGATTTAGTGATGAAGATGCACAAACAAATGAAAGATAGGATTGAGAAGCAAACTGAAAGGATAGCCAAAAGGGTGAACAAATGAAGAAAAAAAGTTGTGTTCAAGCCTAGTGATTTGGTTCGGGTCTATTTTCGAAAGGAAAGGTTTACAAACCAAAGAAAGTCGAAATTGAGTCCAAGGGGTGCTAGTCCGTTTCAATTTCTTGAGAAGATCAATTAAAATGCATATAAGATAGGCTTACAAGATGAGTATAATGTAAGTGGTACTTTTAATGTTACTGATCTAACTCCTTTTGATGTAGATGATGAGCTTGAATCATGGACGAATCATTTAAAAGAAGGAGGGAATGATATAGATAGGCTAGCACAAGAAAAGCTTAAAGATGACGGGCTTGATGAGAGCATGCAAGGAAAGCTAAGGATGCTAAAGATGGGCTAAGCTTGCCACAAGGCCCAATAACAAGGTCTAAAGCCAAGAAGCTGCAATAAGCCTTAAATGGTTATATATAATATTAGGCTAGCAAGGATAGTCCATTTGAAAACCCAAGATCTATAGCTATTAAGGAGCATCAAGATTGGGCTTTATTCAATCTATTGGAGGTTAAAGCCCATGAAGAATCAATTAAGGCCGAAATATGCTTGTCAACCTTGCTTTAGTTTTATTAAGTTTATTTAGGGCATAATAGTTTTTTTCATATTAGTTGTCTTCTAGGGTTTGTTTGAAGTCTATTTAACTTGAACCAAGATGCATGTTACTTTAAGTTTTGATTATTAATGATATTTCATTGTTCTAGCAACCTTTACTTGATTCTTGTATTCTTGTGGAATGCATTTAACACTTATCAAAGGTTTGATCTATCTTTGTGGCATGCTAGGATTAGGGTTTAAAGGACTTAGTTTTCTTTAGGTTCTGATTCTATTAATCAACTTCATAATCTAATCTAGAGTGATCCTATGATTTGATTCAATTTGTTAGTGGGTTTCTAGGTTAGTAATATACGGGTTTATAACTATTAGAGTTTGTATTTTCTATTCCTAAAGTTTCTTAACAATTCGCTAGTGCGGGTCTTTATAAGTCCACAAAGTTCTTGAAAGAACTTATAACTTGATTTTCCATAAGATAGAAAACTAAAATAATATACTCAGTAGCCTTAAGTATTCAAGTGCATGCAGTTTTTATAGCGCGATAGCCCTCTTTCCATAACAAGAAGAAACTAAAAGCTAACTTATCAATGAATAAATAAAGATGAATAAAATGAAGTCAAATCAAGAACGATAGAGGAGTTGATTGGTCAACAACTTTCATTGTCCCAAATTTTATGAGCCAGCTTAACAAAAATAAGAGAAAATTCGCATGGGCGTACCTAATGACACTCCGACCTAAATTACTTCATTATATACATCCCAGACATTAAAATGCTCACATTCCCGCTTGTATTACACTTAGATTTATTGAAAACAACTTGATTTCTCCTTTACAGGCGTGGATTTACATCTCGTGCTGCTTGATCATCAAGCTAAGCCCTAATGCCACCGGTCAAGCTTGTCAATTGCACTACCATGATTCCTTATGCCAATGCTTGTGTCATCAGGAGTCCTAATCCTGAATTAGAATGTTTAGGAATGCCTCGATTATAGGCGTTCCCTCTTTCTTCAAAAGATTCATTTGCGATCATTTGAAGAATGATATCAATACTCAATCAACTAATTTTTTTTCTTTGCATTGGTCCAAGCCTTGGATCGGTGCCGATGATTATCGCTTCCATGCACTTTAACTCAATAATCCTATTTGAGCTCGCCAAATAAAACCAAACTATTATATTAGATAGAAATTATAAAGAAAGACACAAAAGTGACAAACAAGAGGAGAAAATAGGTAGCATTTTGGATCCAATAAGGAAAGAAATCATGAATTATTTATTCTCCTCCATGCGACTAAGTGTGAGGATCAAGTCGAATTGATTTAAACAAAAGGGTAGACAAAAAATAGAAAAGAAAGGAAGGACGTGAGGGATAAGTCCATGCTCACTAGCACGAGTATTGATAAGTTTGCAAAGTTCTTAAAAAAACATATAACTTGATTTCCCGCAACCTAGAAAACTGAAATAATATGTTCATTAGCCTCAAGTAATCAGTTCCATGCAGTTTTTATAGTACGAAAGCCCTTATTCCATAAAATAAGAAACTAGAAGCTAAATATGATTAAGTAAACAAAGAAAGATGACTAAACTGATATCAAATCAAGAACAACAAAGGAGTTGATTAGTCAACAACTCTCGTAATCCTAAATTTTATGATCCAGCTTAAGGAAAACAAAGGTAAATTTGTGTGGGCCTACCTATTAATACTAACCCAAATTACTTCATTTTATGCGTCCCAATTTTCAAAATGCTCGCGTTCCCGTTTGTATTACACTTGGATTAATCAAAACCAAAATGATTTCTCCCTACCTTATAACAGATGAGATTAAGCAAGACGAGATGCAAATCCACATGCGTGAGGGAGAAATTGTGTTATTTTTAATAAATCCAAGCGTAATACAAGTAGGAATGCAAGCGTTTTGATGTCTGGGATGGATATAAGAAGTAATTTAGGTTAAAATTTTATTAGGTATCTCCATACGCATTTTCCATTGTCTTCGTTAAGTTGGCTCATAAAATTTGGGACTACGAGAGTTGTTGACCAGTCAATTCCTCTCTGGTTTAGTTTATCCATCCTTTCTTAGTTATGTAATCATATTTAGCTTCTAGTTTCTTCTTCTTGTGGAATGAGGACTTTCACACTATGAAAATTGCATGCGGCCGAATATTTCAGGCTGGTGAGCATATTATTTCACTTTTTTGACTTGCAGAGAATTAAATTACGGTTCTTTCAAGAACTTTACGAACTCTACGAACATCAAAGATCTTTATTCTAATGATCCTGATTTTGCTAATGTTTATAGGGTATGTGAGAAAGGGGGTTTTGATAAGTTCTATAAGTTTGATGGTTTCCTTTTTTGGGAAAACAAATTGTGTGCCACAAAGTTCTTTTAGAGAGTTACTTATGAGAGAGGCACATAGTGGAGGTTTAATGGGGCATTTTGGGATTAAGAAAACTTTGGATGTGTTGGGTGACCATTTCTTTTGGCCACACATGAAAAGGGATGTTGAGAGAATTTGTGAGAAATGCATTACTTGCAAATAAGCCAAATCCAAAGCTCATGGTTTGTATACACCTCTTCCCACACCAAATGAACCTTCGATAGATATTTCTATGGACTTTGTTTTAGGATTACCTAGGTCCAAGGGAGGGAGAGATTCTATTTTTGTTGTTGTGGACAGGTTTAGCGAAATGGCACATTTCATTCCATGTCGCAAGACGGATGATGCAACCCATATTGCCAATCAATTCTTCAAGGAGATTGTAAGGCTACATGGTGTGCCAAGGACCATTATGAGTGATAGGGATGTCAAATTCCTAAGTCACTTTTGGAAGACTCTTTGGGGAAAGATGGGGACAAAGCTTTTGTATTCTACAACTTGTCATCCACAAACGGATGGACAAATGGAGGTGGTCAATAGGACACTTTCAACACTTTTGAGGGCTATCATCCAAAGAAATATGAAGAATTGGGAAGAATGTTTGCCACATGTGGAATTTGCTTATAATAGGAGTGTGCATAGTTCAACAAATTGCTCACGCTTTGAAGTTGTGTATGGATTCAATCCATTGACTCCATTAGATTTACTACCATTGCCATTGGACAAAGCTAATTTAGAGGGGAAATAAAAAGCTGAGTTCGTCAAGACTTTGCATGAGAAGGTGCGTGCAAACATTGAGAAGCAGACACTCTAATATGAAAAGCAACACAACAAAGGGAGGAAGCAAGTCATTTTTGAGCCTGGAGATTGGGTGTGGGTGCACTTGAGGAAGGAAAAATTTCCTAACCAAAGGAAATCAAAGCTTATGCCAAGAGGACAAGATAGCGGTAGCCTTGCAGCAGCACAAGATGGATGATTTTGACTTCGCTGACTTCGACGAGTATTTTCCACCCCCAACAGCCGATGATGCATCTCTTTCAGTGCACCAACCACCACCACCAGCCGAGGCACCACCACCTCCCTCACTGCCATCAGGCCAGCAGGATGAGTAAGGCAGTATCTCTTCTTATTTATCTCTTTTCCTTTTTGTACTTATTATGTTGCTTGCCAATTCCTTTACACACTGTGAACAGTGTGTCCTTCAAGCGTGGCGTGGGTAAGCCGTTGTTTTGGCTTTTCTTTTCTTTTCTTATATTTTTCGATTCTTGTTTATTGTAATATTGATGATGTATCTATTTAGGATACTTAAGATGTTTATTAGCTTTCTGTTTATCTTCGAAAGATCAGTAGTTGTGATTATGAGCATGTGATTTTTCCTCCTTGTTTGTTGCTTTTGGAATATTATTAAGCAATTTTTAAGTTTATCATAATGACTAGGCTAAACCAGTGTTATTTGACCATTGTTTAAATTAGTTAATTTTAATTTAATTAGTTGTATTTTGTGTATGAATTGATTAAATGATGATTTGATTGATGGTATTTGGACAGCTTATGCAAATTTGCACACTTAAATTATGAGCGTTTTTGAATCTAATTGAGCATACATCATTAATGCTCTTTTTTTCTTGTTTGAATATGCATTGTATTCTTCTTATTTCTAGAACTTGCTCGGTAATGCTTGTAAAGGTCACATGAACAATTAAATGTTATGAAATGATGTGGGCACTTAAGATATGAGCACTTAGGATTCACTTAGGATTCAAAGGTTACAAGTTCTTTCAAGAATTTTGTGGACTTATCAAGACTCAGTCTAGCAAACATAGACTTATTACTTACATCCTTCCTTTCTTTGGTGTTCTTTATCGACCCTTGTATTTAAGTCAATTTAATTTCATCCTTTCACTTAGCCGTATGGAAGAGAACAAAGAACTTGTGATTTCTTTTCTTATCAAATATGAAATTCTACCTATGTTCTTATTTTGTTCATTTCTTTTCTGCCACTCTTTCTAACCTTTGTCTAGTTTGATGGTTTGGTTTTATTTTGCGAGCATAAATATGAGCGTTGATTCAAAGTGCATGGAAGCGACAAACATAGGCACCGATGCAAATGCTTGGCCAAATGTGAAGAAAGAAAATTAGTTGATCGAGTATTGATATCATTCTCAGAATAAGTGCGGACGAATCTTTTGGAGGAAAGAGGGAATGATGAGAATTGAGGCACGACCTAATATTCCAATTCAAGATTTTCACCATTGCGACCTCGATCATTCCATGTTCCTCTAGGCACGAGGACTCCTGAAGACATAAGGATTGGCATAAGGAATTATGAGAATGCAATTGATAAGCTTGACTAGTGGCATTGGGGCGTGACTTGATAATCTGATAGGAAAAGATGTAAATCCACACACTTAAAGGAGAAATCATGTTGCCTACTATTAATCCAAGCTAGAATGTGTGTGTTTTGATATTTAGGATGCAAATAATTATGTAATATGGGTCAGAGTGTTATTAAGTATGCCCACCCAAAAACTTTCATATTTTTTATTCTGGCTCATTAAATTTAGGACCACAAGAGTTGTTGACCAGTCAACTACTCTTTCTCTAGTATGATGGTTTAGTTTTATTTAGAGAGTACAAACACCACTATTGAGAGAAAGCGTGTGGAAGCAGTAATCATAGGCATAGATCCAATGCTTGGATGAATGCAAATAAAGAAAATTAATTAATCGAGTATTAGTATTATTCTCTAAACAATCCCAAAAAATATTCTAGTGAAAAGAGAGAACGATGAGAATCGAGGCACACCCTAATATTCTGATTTAAGATTTGTACTATTGGGATCTCCATCATTCTATGTTTCTCTAAGCACGAGGACTCCTCATGACACAAGAATTGGCGTAGGGAATCATGGGAATGCAATTAACAAGCTTGACTAATGGCATTGGGGCGTGACTTGATTATCTAGCAGGACGATACACAAATACACATGCATAAGGTAGAAATCATATTGCTTTTGATTAATCCAAGCAGGAATTGCATGTTATGATGTTTAGGATGCATATAGTGATGTAATTTGGGCAGGAGTGTTATTAGGTATACCCACGTGAATTATTCCTTATTTTTCTAAAGCTGGCTCATAAAATTTGGAGCTACGAGAGTTGTTGACCAATCAACTCCTCTTTGGTTATTGATTTTAAGTTTAGTTTATTCATCTCTCTTTATTTATTTATTTATTCATATTTAGCTTCTAGTTTCTTCTTCTTATCGAATGAGGCTTGCGCACTACAAAATTGCATGCAGCCGAAGAGGCTAGTGAGCATATTGTTTTAGCTTCCTACCTTGCGAAAAATCAAGTTATGGTTTCCTTCAAGAATTTTGTGGAATTATCAAGAGTCATGATAGCGCACATAGAATTATTGCTCATATCCTTTCTTTCTTTTATGTTCTTTGTACACCCTTGTACTTTAATCAATTCGATTTAATCCTTCACTTAGCCATATGGAAGAGAATAAAGAACTTATTATTTCTTTCCTTCTTAGAACTGAAATCCTACTTATATTCTCATTTTATTTAATTCTTTTGCGTCATTCTTTCTAATCTCTCTATAGTTTGATGGTTTCATTTTATTTTCCAAGCATAAACACGAGTGTTGATTAAAAGCGCCTCAAAGCAGCAATCATAGGCACCGACCCAGTGCTTGGACAAATACAAAGAAAGAAAATTAGTTGATCAAGTATTAATATCATTCTTAGAATGATCGTGGACAAATCTTTTAGAGGAAAGAGGGAACGACGAGAATTGAGGCACAGTCTAATATACTGATTTAGACATATAATTATATAATTTTGGTCGAAGTGTTATTAGGTATGCCCATGCAAATTTCCCCTGTTTTCATTTATCGGGCTCATAAAATTTGGGAGTATGATAGTTGTTGACTAGTCAACTCCTCTTTCTCTTAGTGTGATGGTTTGGTTTTATTTGGGGAGCGTAAACATAAGTGCTGATTGAAAGAGCGTGCAAGCAGTAATGATAGGCATTAATCATGATGTGATTCTTCTAAGGATTTGCAATAGTTACATTATGGATTTATAACATAACTACTGCCAAGGACATCTAAAGTTAGAGTTAGGAATAAAGATGCCGACTCAACAATTTTCTAGAAGTGTGAACCTTAGAATGGAAAGGTTTTGGACGCCACATTCAAGATTAGGAAGAATGTGAGTCATAATTGTCCCACCCGTACTCTAAGTATCTATCATCCTTTTAGCATTGCATTTTCATATAGTATCTTAATTGATTTAAGGTAGTACTTAAGTGTGTTTAATAATAAATAATAGTGGGACTTAAATGAAATGAATAAAAGATGGCGGATTGAATTAGGATGAAAGAATAAAAGTTAGAGGGTTCATAAGTAATATGAACAATTCATTAAGGACCTAAGAGGATATTCTACAACTAATCCTTCCTAAAATATGTCTAGAATCATCCACTCTCTAAGTCTCCAAATACATATATATTCACACACGCACACACTTAATATAAGAAAAGAAAATAAAGGAATTAAGAGAATTTCTTCATTAAACAACCTGGTCTAATGTTTCTCCAAGAGGAATTTCGAGGTTTAAGCACTTTGTTGGCGATAATCTTCATCTATAAAGGCTTTAAAGATTTATTTGGTAAGTATTATAAGAGTTTTGATTGATTTGAGTTCGGATTACTGAGCTGTATTCTCAGGTTGGATTTTTCTGATTTTTCAGCCTCTGTATTTATTTCATATCTTGAGCTAGAAAAATAAAAATTAGGTGTGGCTTAATGCATAGGAAACTTTAGAGAGTCCTTGTCACGACCCCACCTTAGGGCGTGGCCAAGCATAGGGAATGGGTAGGCTTAAGGCCACCAAACCCGTAGTAAGCCCCGACACTCAACGATTTAAACAAACCTCATCTCAAATTAATATTATTAAAACCAGAAATTATCTTAATAGCTACATTCTACATAAATACTTCGGTCTGCCAGAAAAACTAGGCGAGACCCGAAGCTCAGAAAATTTACAACTGATACATTTACTATTACTACTGTGGAGAATCTAAGATTTACCAATTTACATACCAAATCAAATACATCACCCGATGATGAAGGAGTCGGGTTACTGAATAAGAGTCACAGGAGAACTAACAGTCACGAATCTGAAAAAAAAATAAATGGAGACTGTCAGTCTCGAGAGTGAGTTAAAATCAAATAATCTAGGGACTATTGCTTCTTCTCAGAAAAACATAGATTATTCAATTCAGTATATCAAACCATACTATAATCATACTCTATTATTTCCTTCACATAAAATATTAATCATGCACGTAAATACAAATCACATTATAATCAAATACCATAATAAATAAATAAATAAAAATATATATTTACTTTTACGGGACGAGTGGCTCGGTAGAACCCTAAACCCCAAATTCTAGTAGCCTTTCGGCTCTCTTAATCCAACAGGTCTGGCGCCCAGAGAGCAAGCTCGATCAGGGTCCTTACCTCCAGCCTGAACACTTGAATTCCAAATAAGCCGGCGCCCAGAGAGCATCGCTCGATCAGGGACCTTAACTCCGGCAATCAACTGAACTCAGCCCAGAGAGCAATGCTCGATCAGGGCAGACAAATCCATAATAATCTTATATCCATGATCATTACCGGTGCGCACGCGGTCCTGATGTAACCCATCAGGCGGCATGTTCTACAAGCCACGTTTCCCAAGACACAATCATCCATTTAATAAATATCATTGTATAATGAAGTCATTCAACCATATCAAATTAATGATTAACAATTAAGAGTAAAACATCAGGCAGCTCAGGTGGAAAACTGATGATATTTGGAATTATTATAACATTACTATAATAATACTCATATTATCTTCAATAATTAGTAATCCAGTAAAATTAATTACGTTGAGATATTAGTAACCATGTTAAACATAAACTTCCAAAATAGCATATTAAAATCAGACTTAGCAATAGTGCAATGATTAAATGACTTTAACTCACTGAATTGGAGACCTCCTAGCTCTGCTCCGGTGCCTCGGTAGGAGCGAGCCGAACGAACTGACAATCTAATCACGGAAAACAATTTATCAACACGCTGAGACAATCCATCATTAATCCTAGGTCTAGACTCCCAGGACTGACTGTCTAAGAATCTCGACTCGGGAACTACCGAAAATTCGGCAGAACCTCCCCTACAACACGAACATTACCCCCCGTAAAAACGGGTCCAGGACCTGCCAGAAAAACACTCCAAATACTTAACGATTCAAACAATAGGAGTCGGGTCCCCAAACTTCACTATTTCCCGACTCCGCCACACAGCACAAAATACGAGGCAGGCAACCGGACAATTATTTTTACTCACAAAAATCATCAAATACTCAATATAAACCAATAGACACAATTAAACCAAGAATTTCTAAAATTAACGGGCCAAAGATAATTCACGGGGACGCTCGATCGCTCGGTCGACTACTTCCGTGGCCGGGAGTGCGATCGGCGATCCGAACACACCATCGAACTCACAACTGACGGCGATGATTCCCGCCTTGATTTTCCGATCGACACCCGATCATCCAGGAGAGATTTGCGGACGATCTGGGCCGTCGATTTGCCAACGAAGCCCGATCGCCACGAAACCGGTGCCATCGCGAAGCTTGAAGCGGAGGAGAGTCGGGATATGTCCTTCGATCATCCATCCTCCGCCGGAGCTCACGGAAAAGCCCAAAACGCGCCACCATTATCTCTCTCCACCGGATCTTCCGTCTCCGGCCACCACAGCGTCGCCTTCGCCAAAGAAAGCTCTCGTAGGAGCCGATCGCCACCCAACTCGGCCGCCAACAACTCCGGAAGCGGTAGGAAACCGCTGGAAGCCACGCCACACGCGCGATTCTCGCCCCTCACGCTGCATTCTTTGCGCATGGCCGCTGCTGCCAACAGCGCCCGGGCTCACCAGCCGCCTTAGCCTTCCTTCCCTTCTTCTTGACCATCGCCCTCTCTCTCTCTCCCGATCTCCTTTCTCTCTCCCCGATTTCTTTCCCTTCAATATCGACATTAGGCCCCGAACTTTTCCTTATTACAATTTGGTCCCTCAACTTCCTTAATTACTTACAATTTCATCCTGCAGAATTCCAATTTGACTCCCAAACTTCTTTTTAGCCTTTCAATTAAGCCCCTAGCTATTTAATTTGGGCCAAATCCGAATTATTGAAAATACACAATTACAAAATACCCCCACCGTGAGCATATTTATTTACAAAATACCAAGCTCACAAATTTCCATTAAAACCCCATAAAAATAACATTATACTTTCAATCCTTATTCCAAAATAAATTTCCAATTTAGTCCTAACACACAATTAAATTAAATAATCAATTTTCCCAAAATTCTTTTATAAACACATCCTTTACAATTCTACCATAATTTTCCAATATATAATATGCATTTGGAAAAATTTTGAATAACCAAAATATAATCATTTCTCAAATAATTTACTTGAATAATTTCTTAAGATTTCAAACTAATTGGGTATAGAAAATAACTCATTTATTTGATTAATATTAAATTTTTCGTTAAATCATTTCAAATTAAACCCATTAAAAATAAAGCTAAAATTAACTTAAATAAAAAAACTCATTATTAAATATATAAAAAAAATTCCGGGTGTTACAGTCCTCTATGACTTTGTAGTTTTATTTTTGTGCTAGTTTTGTCTTTATCTTTGTGGAATTATAACAAACATTTTATTGCTTATCATAACAGGATAGTTTAAGTTGGTCATGTTAAATTCTGCTTAACTCCTTCTGTAGTTATCTAATTGAAGTGAAATGTTTTTTGCTATTATAGACATGAATACCTAGAAGTATACAAAATATGAGCCTTAAATACCTCATATCTACCCTATCATGGTTGTTGAGATAGGAATGTAAGATTGAGTTTAAAAGCATAATTTGCATATCATTTGGAAATTTGCATGATGGGAAGAGCATAAAGGCTTATTATTTTGTTGAATTCTAAGTGAAATATATGAATTAAGTGTTAAAAAAGACAAGAAAAGTGCAAGTGCAAGGTAGATATTTTATGGAGCTGGTTAGGTATAACTAAAGGTCACTTTGGATGAGTAGTTATCAAGCCCTTGCGAAGTTGATTTCTTTGATTTGAAAGCTTAATATTGAACTTAGAGAAAAGGGAAATTAAAGTTGTTATTTTAAGCTTATTAAATTTCAAATCGGTACTTATTTCAAAATATATTCTATTGGTTTTACAAATTTGAAGTATAATTAACAAAAGTAGGTTGTTTATATTGGATGTTACATATGATGATTTTGCAATTCAACAACAAGAATATTCTAGCTTTTCGTTTGCCTAATTAATTAATATATAATATTAATTAAAGATCTTGATTCTTCCTTGATGAGCACAAACATTGATAGCCTTAATTTTATCGATTACACATTACTTATATTTCACAATTACGGGGCAGTCTTATATATTTCCATTGTAATGTTAAAAAGAGCATTCATCCAATGCCTTTGAGCATGTGAAAGTGTAGTTTATTTTCAAGAAATGTATCCTCACACTAATGTGTTTGGAGTGTGCTGAGATTGATATATGCACATGTGATTTATTTATGGTTGTTAATGCACATTAAACAATAGGGCACTTGATTGCAGGTCAGTGAAAGGAGAAGGGCCGGACCGTGCTAATATAGAGGAAAGATTAGCCATCAAGTGTGCCTAGAGTGAGATTTTGAATGATGGTTGATTGGTGATAATTATTGTGAGGATGGTTAAAATCTATGAGACATTTTATACCATTTAAAGTATATGATGTTGATAATTAGTATTGTTATTTTGTCTGAGCATTAGAACAGTTTTTGTAGTGGTGTATTCTTGCTTGACAAAGATTAATTGCCTCAAGAATTTGATTCACAACGTTATATATTTTGTATAATTATATGGTTTTCTTCTACTTACAATTATCTAAATTTTTTTCTACTTGTATATCTATTCACTAAGTATTTTTATATTCATTTTACTCTTTTCACGTATTTTATTCAGGAAGCAAATATTTCTCATTTGAGGAGTAAGTGGGTGCTTGAGCTAGTAAGTGTTTTTAAAGGCAAGAGTAAGGTTGGCCAATATTTCTCGTCTGAGGAGTCATATACATACTCATTGTAACTTGTACATAAATATTCATCCTTGTTTCATACAATGGTGGTTATGTATATTGAAAAGGTTATGTTATAAAGTTAATGTTTAAAGGCAAACTTTGTATACTAACTTATTTAATAATAAATGTATATGGTTTACTACATGACACCTCAGATTCTTAGTTTGCTTGAGTAAAGATTCTACATGGGGATCAGTTGAATCAAGTGTTCAAGACATAACTTTGTAGAGAATATTAGACAAATGCATTTAAGGTAGAGAGACAAAATGAGTTCATAGAGTAAATCAAGTATGCTTGATAAATTTAAGGGAATATCACGGTACGGGAGTATATTCATAAATATGAAGATCTATACAAGTATGCTTTTGAAATAGAGTAAATCAAAGAGAAAGAGAGTAAATCAAAGATTTCAGCCTGGACAGCGAAACAAAAATTATTAAGTAAGGGACCCGACATATCACAGTAGAGGACCTTTGTCATGGCTAGGCATTTATAGACCACAACCTCAAGTTAGTCAGAGTTTAGTGAGACAACCAGTGGTTAGTGCAAGTAGTGCAATTAGGAGGTCTACACCTTATGCTAATTATGGCCACATTCACGAGGGAGGAGATTTTAGGAAGAGATCCATTCAGTGTTTTGACTGTGGTGGGATTGTCCTAACATTGTACAATTTGGTACTAATATTGGTAGAGGAGCACAGATTGTGGTTAGCAAAGGAGGTAGGGCTCTTGGCATTAGTAGAGGTTCTAGAGCTAGTGTTAATAGAGAGAGTGGTGCATCCAGATTGACGCATCTTATTCAATACGCATAAATATAGAGGCCTTTAGTACAATCTAGAGTATTTGCAATGACACAACATAGGGTGATCATCGCTTGATGTCATTTTTGGTAGGTTAACAATCTTTGGTAAGAATGCATAAGTTCTTATTGATCCGGGTGCAACTCATTCATTTATTGCTTCATCATTTATACCAAAGGAAAAGAGTGTGCTGGAACAAGGTTTTGTTGTGGACCAACCACTATCACATGATTTTCATGAAGATGGACTTCATGAAGATAAGCAAGAGCATGGAGGAGTTCGACCAAAGCTTCAAGCCTAAGATCAAAGTCAAGATATTGAGGCCAAAGATCCAATACAATTGCCTCAAGGCCTAATAACTTGATCAAGATCCAAGAAGTATCAACAAGTCTTACTTCAACACATGTAAGGCCTTATGAATTTGGCCCAAGATGAATTAGAAGGAGTTCAAGGCTTTAGTTTAAGTGAATGCCCAACTCAACTTAAAATATTATAGGTCCAAGTGATCAATGGCCTCACTTATCTTTTATTTAGGCTCAAAAAGACCAAAACTGCTGATTTAGAGCATATAAAGACTTCGGGTCTAACTTAGCTTATATTTTAAGGCCATATGCATGACTTAAGTAAATTAGGGTTTCTTTACTTAAGTTTGGCAGCTACAGATGTTATTTACCATAGTGAGGACTTTGTTTTACTTATCTTTTTTTATTAGGAAGGTTATCTTTATCCTATATGAGATGTAAATCCTTATTAGTTAAGATTTAGGATTTTCTAAGGGCTATAAAAGGCTAATACGAATTTGATGTGGGAATTAAGTTCAAAATTTGAATGACAATTAGTATTTTAACCTTAAAGCTTATTTGCTTTGTCTTTCTATTCTTGTGTAGAATGCATGCTTAAGAAACATTTAAGTAGATTGATCATTTGCTTGTGGAGTGTTTCACAATTAGGTTTTAGGAACAAGTTTTCTAAATTCTAATTCTTGATCATCTTTCTAAGTAATCTATTTTCTAACCTTTCTTAGGGGTTGAACCGAATTAGTTCTTGGGGTTTTCATGTTAATGTGTTGGGGGTCTGCAATTCAAAAGGGATCCTCAAGCTTATTCATGGGGGACCACTCCTCTTTCTCAAGCTTCATACAGAATGGCTCCAGCTAAGTTGAAAGAGCTGAAGGTACAATTGCACGAATTACTTGATAAAGGCTACATTAGGCTTAGAGTATCACCTTAGGGAGCATCGGTTTTGTTTGTTAAAAAGAAGGATGGCAATATGAGATTGTGTATTGATTATATACAATTGAATAAGGTGAAAGTTCATAATAAATATCTATAACCATAGATTGATGATTTATTTGATCAACTACAAGGAGCCCAGGTATTTTCTAAGATTGATTTAAGATCCGAGTATCACCAATTGAAGATTAAGGAAGCAAATGTTCCTAAAACAACATTTAGAACTTGATGCGGCCATTATGAATTTTTAGTGATGCCGTTTGGGTTAACTAATGCTCCAGCTGCATTCATGGACTTGATGAATGAGGTATTCAAGCCTTATTTAGACATTGTAATTGTGTTTATAGATGACATTCTAGAGTATTCATGAACAAAGGAGTAACATGCAAAGCACTTGATGATTGTATTACAAGTGTGAGTTTTGGCTAGAGAAAGTAATATTTTTAGGGCATATGATTTCATCCAAAGGAGTATATGTTGATCTGAAGAAAATTAAAGTGATCGTTAGTTGGAAATAACCTACCAATGTGCATGAGGTACGTAGTTTTTTAGGATTAGCAGCCTATTATAGGAGGTTTGTGCAAAACTTCTCTATTGTTGCTTCACCTTTGACAAATTTATTGAGAAAGAATGTGAAGTTTGTCTAGAATAAATGCTAAGGCAGTTTTAATAAACTGAAGGCATGCTTCACTTCAGCACCAGTGTTGACACTATCAATGACAAGGTGTAAGGTTTCTATTGACCTGGTTCTAGATAGATGTTGGGCAATAAAATCAAACTTTCATATGGGTTTAATTCTTTGATATAGGTTAGGTTCGTATCACAAAAGACTCCATTGTATTAAGAAAAATAGTGTTTGAACTGATTACAACAAAAGTCGTGGCTGCTTCAAACCAGAAAGGGCCCTCACTCTTCACCAATTCAATGTTTGCTTCATCCTCATCATCATTAACGATTTCTTCAATTTTGAATTCGCATAAGGACAGTAAATTAATATATTTCTCACCATCTTCAACCATCGTGTCCTTAAAATTTTCATTGACTTCAGTAGAGCAATTTACCTCTTTTACATCATCTTGATTGGTCTTCAGTGTTGGCTTATACTTGGCTTTATTTTGGAGATGCTTAGCATAACTATGAATTGACTCCTTTAATTCTACAAAATTATGCATAATCGAATCAAGGATGCTCTTTAAAGATTTAGATCTTTTGAAAATTCATCATTCAAATCTTGATGCAATTATCTTTCCAACTTCTTTGGTTTAGGTTTAGGATTATAAAAGTTTCGCTAAAACTTTTCATAATGATTATCTTTCTTTTGTCCCCACAATCTATCACAAGATTGATAAAGAAGATCTCGACGTCCTGTAGCAAATTCTTCTTGACAAAACATCTCACACAACTCACATGTTTAGCATTTAAACTCTACTGTTCTTATAAAGATTAAATCATTTAATTATTAGACAATCAAAGTTAAAACTATTCAATGACCAATGAATCAAACTTAAAACACACATAAGAACACAAAAATATGAAAACTAAACTAGACTTAATGAACAAGATTAAGCCTATACATAATGAAAGACACAAGAACAAAGGTAATAAAAGACTAACTAAGCTTAATAAGTGAAGAAAACAAAAGGCAGAAATTCTTTTTTATATTTGATCTTTTTGTTGGCTCTTTCTCCTTCTTTTTTTTTCTAAATGCACTTGACTAAAGAATTTGGAACAAGTAAAGATTTGACTAGAACAATTAATCATAAACAATCATAAAAAAAATTTAAATAAGATCACAAGAACGAAACTGATTTTTTTATAAGTTGAACGAATTTTAGATAAAGAAGAATGACAAAAAAAATAACGAAGAATATGCGAAAATTAAAGATACATAACCTGATTTAGAAGCCAAAGCTCTGATACCAAATGATATGAACCTAACTATATTAAAGGATTAAACCCGTATGCAAGTTTGATTTCATTGCCCAAGATCTATCTAGAACCAAATCAGTGGAAACCTTAGACCATTCAATTATATTAAACTATCAAACCTAAGGTATTAGAGGTAGAAGATGCCACAATTTAGTATAGATTCTAAATTGATAAGTTGGATTTGAACACTACAAACAATGAATCGCTTGATAAGTTTGAATTAACTTTAAACAAGAACTACAAATAGAGTATAAACTCACAAAATATATTAATCATCAATCAATGAACTTGAAAATTCGTATTAGGAATTTATAGCTTTTAGAAAACCCTAATTCTAAGCTATTAAGGAATTATAACTCAAATAGGATAGAGATAAACATCATAACTAAAAGAGGTAGCTAAAAACAAAGTCCTAATACTCCTAAAATACTATGTAGTCACCCATTAGGAGTAAGAATCCTTAGTTTCTTTAAGCCACAAATATGGGCCATCTTTGGTGGAGCTAAATAGGCCCCAACTCTCTTATGTGCTCCTTTATGCTCATTAAGCCCATATTAGATTCATTCAAGGCTAATAAACTGAATTAGATTAATGAGCCTTGAATTTGAATCCAACTCTTCAATTTTTGATGTGTCCTTAGCCCAAATGTCTTGAATAATCCCATTAAGAGCTTCTTTTATCTTCTTAGCCTTGGACCTTATAATCGGGTCTCCATGGATGTGAAGTGGTTCTTGAATCCTAGTTGATTAGGATTTTCAATGTCACTTGAATTCTTGATGTCATTTAGACTCATAATATCATTAGGACTCTTTGTTAAAGTAGAACTCCTAGTTAGAGTAGGACTCCTTGTCGAAGTAGGACTTCTTGTCAAAAGAGGATTCTTTTAACTGGTAGGATTTGCATCATTAGGATTTCTTATTGGAGTAGGATTTTTTATGCTAGATGGGTTCTTATCATTCCCGCTTCTATTACGCTTGGATTTATTGAAAATAACATCACTTCTCCCTAATTCGGATGGATTTACATCTCTTCCTGCTTGATCATCAAGCTAAGCTCCAATGCCAATGGTCAAGCTTGTCAATTGCGTTCCCATGATTCCTTACGCCAATCCTTATGTCATTAGGCTTATGTGTAAAGGAACAAAGAATTACAAAGAACCCAATGGTGCTAATCCTGAATCAGAATATTTGGGCATGCCTCAGTTCTCGGTGTTCCCTCTTTCCTCCAAAAGATTCTTTCACGATCATTCAAAGAATGATATCAATACTCGATCAACTAATTTGGTTTCTTTTGCATTTGTCCAAGCATTGGATCGGTATCTAAGATTCCTATTTGAAGTAGGATTCCTAGCTGGAGTAGGACTCCTCGACTAGGACTGTCACAACCCGATCTGTGGACCCGTGACCAGCACCTGGAAATGAGTAGGCTTAAGGCCATCAAAACCCGTAGTAAGCCTAATTAATCAAAAATTCAAATATACATACATATACAAACTCTTAAATCAGCCCAACATGTCATTCACAGATCTCCAACTGGATGCTAGCAACATTCCATAACTTGTTACAGACCAAATTCAAACATAATATGCCAGGTACACTACTGTGGAGAGTCTAGAATTTTAAATAGTTCAAAATGAAAAATAGAAATTAATTACAATAAGCCTAAAGGAGACGGAAGTTGGGCTATGAAGCAAAAGACGATGGAGAACCTAACTCTCACCTGAAAAATATAAGATTGAGACTGTCAGCCTCGAGATTGAGTTAAAATCATATAATCCTATAACAATTACAATCTTCTAAATAAAATATATATTTAATTAGAATAACATATTATATTATATTAAAACACATGTCATGCCATAATTCAGAAAAATACAATTTAAATGCTTATGAGACGAGTGCCTCAGAAGAATCCTAACCCCAATACTAACAATCATTCGGCTTTCTTATTCTAATAGGCTGACGCCCAGAGAGTGAAGCTTAACCAGGATCCTTAAATCTAGCCTGGTCACTTGATTCCCAAATAAGCCAGCGCCCAGAGAGCAACGCTCGACCAGGGCCCTTCCTCCGACAGTCAAATTTTTATTGCCCCGAGAGTCCTACTTGACCAGGGCAAATCCCAAAAATAATTTTTTACTACCTATCTCTGATTAATACTAGTGCGCACACAGTCCTGATGCAACCCATCAGGTGGCATGTTCTACTATTGCCTCATCCCGAAATTACAATCATAGCATCAGTAATAATTATAAGTAGTATAAATCATAAGCAAACTTAAATTATTCAATAACATATTAAGAATTAAAGTTGTCTAGCCTCAAGCGTAGCGAACATGAAAATTATATGTAATAATAATAATAATAATAAAATAACAATAAATATGATAGCAAAAATAATGATAATAATAATATTAATGATATTGATAATAACGAAAATAAATTTACTAATAATAATGCTAATAATATTCATAATAATTATTAATCAAATAAAATTACTAATAATAATAATAATAATCATAATAAATATTAATCAATTAACATCACATTTAATTTAGACATGACAAAAATACAGTTGATTATATGACTTTAATTCACAGTTTTGCCACGCTCTGCAGTCTACTCCTATGCCTTGGGTGGAGATGGCTAGATGGATGGATTATCTACTCACGAAATTATTCAGTTAATAAGATATTCTTAAGTTTTCCTAGGCCTATACTCCTAGATTAGACTGACTAAGAAATTCATACTCAGAAATTCTATCGAAAATTTTGGCAGAATCTTCTCTAAAATATGGATGTTTACCCCCTGTATAATGGATCCAGAACCTACTAGAAACACTTCAAATATTTTACAATTAATTAATGGGAGTCGGGCCACCCAAATTGTATTATTTTCTCCCGACTTTGCAAATACATCTACCACAAAACAAAACAATAATTAATTTGTAATATTTATATCTAAGACATAATTCATTAAATCTAATTAAATTAAATTATTTATAATTGATAATTAATAGGAGTAATATCTTCTAAATTTATAAAATAATTTTTAAGGTCCAAATAAATTTATCATTGAAAATCCAAATTATAACGCTACTAGAAAATACTAGAAGGGTTAGAAAGCAAGTCTGTAAGCGATATCGGTTTGAATACGAGAGTGCCTTCGTGAAGCTTGAGTTGTGGAGAGTCCGAAAACGTAACTGCTTTAGTCAGAAACTTGCCGGAAGCCATCAGATCATGGTCTAAAAATCTCAACTCCAGTGAGGCTGCACACTGCTGCCGGCAGGGATGACGTGGATAGGAAGCTCGGCTCGGGGGATTTTGACGGTGGGGATTTCATTGCTGGCATTGGGTGAGCAAAGGGACGGTGATAGGAGGTTGTTTAAGCTATGACAGCTCTTCTTTCCCACGCTTGACTTTGGCAGCAAGGGGGGAGGAAGGGGAAGGCGGCGTCAGTGAGGGAGGAGGAGAAAAAAGAGGGAGTGCCGGCTGGTGTAGGTGGTGGCAGGCACGGTA
This sequence comes from Ricinus communis, assembly GCF_019578655.1. Classification (NCBI taxonomy): domain Eukaryota; kingdom Viridiplantae; phylum Streptophyta; class Magnoliopsida; order Malpighiales; family Euphorbiaceae; genus Ricinus; species Ricinus communis. The sequence goes on along the minus strand of NC_063264.1, from coordinate 12,104,786 downwards.
AAGAAGGGAGGTGACGATGTGAGGGGGGGGGGAGAGAAAGGAGGAAGAAGAAGAAAAAGAAGATGGAAAGAAAGAAGAAAGGAAAAATAATTTCCCTTTTTTTATTTTTATTTTTATTTTTTATTATTATTTTATTTAATTTTTAGGGTATTACATGGACTTCTAGTTCAAGTAGGATTCCTAGTGGGAGTAGGATTTCTATCTGGAGTAGGATTCCTTGTCCTTGTAGGATTCGCATCAAGAACTCTTACTTAACTAATCTAATCTAATATGAGTTTCTTTACAAGCTTAAGAAACTCTAACATCTTACCAAATTGGATACTAAGAGCTAAACAAAGCCTTTATAAACTTGGACTTTAAGAACATTAAATAAATTCCGTTTAGCCTTTATAAACTTGAACTTTAAGAACATTATATAAACATTATATAAAGCCCATTCTTTGTGAATTTCATTTGGACCGAATTCTATTGGACTTCCATTGTTAGCCCACTCTTGCATATAATCATTTGAGGACTTTTGAAGCTTCTTAGCCTTTGACGTTGTAATTGGAGCTTGTGGCAAATTTAATAGATCCTTCCTTGTTTCTTTCTTGTTGCCCTTGTCATCAAGCCCAACCAAATCAACATTTTTAAGACTTGGCCAATCTATATCATTCCTTCCTTCTTTTGGATGATTCGTCCATAAATCAATCTCATCACCTATATCAAAAGGACTCAAATCAACAAGATTAAATGTGCCACTCACATTATACTCACCTTGTAAATCAATTTTGTAAGCATTGTCATTGATCCTCTCAAGTACTTGAAACGGTCCATCACCCTTGGACCTAGCTTTGCCTTTCTTTTATTTGGGAACCTTTCCTTGCGAAAATGCACCCAAACCCAATCACCAAGTTAGAATACCATTGGCCTTCTACCGTTGTTAACCCTTTCGGCTACTCTAGAATTTTTCTTTTCAATCCTCTCTCTAACTTGTTCATGTAGTCTTTTAATCAAATTTGCCTTAGAAGAACCATCAACAATAACAAGCTTGTTAAGCGGCAAAGGAATTATATCAATAAGAGTTAATGGGTTAAAACTAAAAATAATTTCAAATGGAGGAAAATGTGTAGTGCTATGAGCAACCCTATTGTATGCAAACTCCACAAATGGCAATAGATCCTCCTAAGATTTAAGATTCCTATAAATTAAAGAATGATGCAGCTGAACCAAAGTTCTATTAACAACTTCAATTTGTCATCTGTTTATGGATGGAAAAAAATTTAATATATGCCAAAAAATTTAAAATTTAACAACCCCATAACATATGCCAAAAATGACTTAAGAATTTAATATCCCTATCACTTACAATGGTTCTTGAAACTCCATGCCATCACAAACTTCCTTAATAAAAATTCAACAATATAAGTAGCATCATCGGTTTTATAGCATGGTATAAAGTGAGCCATCTTACTAAACCGATCCACAACAAAAAATATACTATCTTGGCCCGTCCTAGTCCTAAGCAATTGAAGTATAAAATGCACAGATAAATTTGTCCAAGGAATAGCAGGAATAGGCAAAGGAGTATATAACTCGTGGGGTTGCAATTTAGACTTAGCCTTTAAACACATAATGCATCAGCCTCATACTTTATTCACATGACGTTTCATGCAAAGAACAATTAGGAATGCATAGGCAATTCTTTTTGAAAATATATCCATCAAACACATAGAAATCCTTAAAAGCAGCCCCATTAGCACAGGTAGTAAATACATTACCAAATTCACTATCATTCAAATATAACTCCTTAATAAACTCAACAAGTTACAATTAAGAGTATTAAGAAAACCATACCTTTGAGATAATGCATTAGCAACCACATTCTCCTCACATTTCTTATACTTGATCATATATGGGAATGTCTCAATGAACTCCATCCACTTTGCATGTCTTCAGTTCAACTTGTCTTGCCTTTTGAGATGCTTCAAACTCTCATGATCTGTATATATTACATACTCCTTAGGTCAAAGGTGGTGTTGCCATGTTTGCAAAGCACAAACCAAAGCATAAAGTTCTTTATCATATGTTAGGTACTGAAGTGCTGCCCCATTTAACTTTTCACTAAAATAGCAAATGAGCCTTTGTTCTTGCATCAAAATAGCCTAAACATCAATGCCACTAGCATCACATTCAATCTTAAAGGCTTTTTCAAAGTTAGGTAAAATCAGCAAAGGAGCATTATACAATCTATCTTTAAGCAAATTAAAAGCATTTTAGCATCACATTCAATCTTAAAGGCTTTTCCAAAGTTAGGTAAAATCAGCAAAGGAGCATTATACAATCTATCTTTAAGCAAATTGAAAACATTTTCTTGTGCATCATCCCAATTAAACTGAACATTCTTCTTGACAATCTCATTTAATGGTGCAGCAATGCTACTAAAGTTCCTAATGAACTTTCTATAAAAACTAGCAAGACCATAAAACTCCTATCTTGGCTAATGTTGGTAGGTGTCGGCCATTCCTTAATTATTTTCACCTTTTCCTCCTCAACATCTAGACCTTTAGAACTAACAACAAAACCTAAAAATATGACCCCATCCATGCAAAAACTACACTTCTTTAGATTACCAAACAATTTTTCTTTTCTAAGAACTTCTAAGACCCTACGCTTATGTATAACATAATTATCAAAACACTTAGAATAGATTAGAATATCATCAAAATATACAACTACAAATTTACTAAGAAATTCACGTAATACATGGTTCGTCAACCTCATGAAAGTAGTAAGTGCAGTAGTAAGCCTAAATGGCATTACGAGCCTCTCATAAGGACCATACTTGCCCAAATGGCATTACAAGCCTCTCACAAAGACCATACTTGGTCTTCAATGTTGTTTTCCACTCATCTCCAATTTATGCAAATTTGATAATATCCTAAATGCAAATCAATCTTAGTAAAGTAACATGCACCATGAAACTCATCAAGCATATCATTTAACCTAGGGATATAATGATGATACTTTACCATTATTTTATTAATTGCACGATAATCCACACATATTCTCCAAGTGCCATTCCTCTTTGGAACTAAAATGACCAGAAAAGCACAAGGACTTAAGCTCTCTCCCATATACCCTTTAGACATCAATTCATCCACTTGCCTTTGAAGCTCCTTTGTCTCCTCAAGATTACTTTTATAGGCTGGTCTATTTGGTATGTCAGCCCTGAAGTGAAGTCTATTTGATGCTCAATCCCTATTTAAGGTGGTAAACCACTTGGCATCTCCTTGGGAAAGACATCAATAAATTCATGCAAAAGGTTAGCGAATGTACTCAGTAAGGAAAGACCAAGTTCAGTGGTGTTTAAATAAACATCCGTATAAGTAACTATAAACAACAACTTACTTGAGTGAAATGCATGTCTTACTTCACTTTCTCTAGCCAAAAAGCTCCCCTTTTTCTATTTTTCTCTCTAGGGAAAAACTTCACTCTCTTTTGTATCTTTAACACTCCTTGATTTTTCTCCTTTAATTCTGCTACTTTCAGCCTCGCTCCTTTCCCTCTCCATTTTTCATTGGTCATCATACATTTCTTTTGGAGAAAGAGGTATAAATGTGACTATTCTCCCATCTTTTATAAAAGAGTATCTATTAAGGAACCCATCATGGACAACCCTTCTATCAAATTGTCATGGCCTACCAAGTAAGATATGGCCAGCATGCATTGGTACTATATTACATAGCACTTTATAATGCCTGGTGTTAATAACAGACTTTTATTCATGGTTCCATATTATTTACCGGATTAAAATGCTGTGACGTTTGTACAATAACCAATTATCATTCAAATTCAACTTAATTCTATACATCAAAATTTGTACTAACCTTATATAGGCCTTAGAAAACCCTAAATCTTAACTAATAAGGATTTACATCCGATATAGGATAAAGATAACATTCCCAACTAAAAGAGATAACTAAAACAAAGTCCTAATTAGGTTAAAATACTTATCACTCACATCCTTCCTTTGTTTTATGGTTCTTTTCTACCTTTGTGTTTAAATCAATTCAATTTGATCCTTAAGCTTAGCCGTATGGAAAAGAATAAAAAACTTGTGATTTCTTTCCTTACTGGATCCAAGATCTTACATATGTTCTTATTTTGCTCTTTTTAACCTTTATCTAGTGTGATGGTTTGGTTTTATTTGGGGAGTATAAACACGTGTGTTGAGTGAAAGCGCATGGAAGCGGCAATCATAGGCACTGATCAAATGCTTGGACAAATGTGAAGAAAGAAGATTAGTTGATCGTTTATTGATATCATTCTCTGAATGATCACAAATGAATCTTCTAGAGGGAAATTGAGGCATGCCTAATATTCCAATTCTGGATTTGCAGTATTAGAATCTCCATCATTCCTTATTCCTCTAGGCACGATGACTTTTGATGACACAAGGATTGGCGTAAGGAATTATGGGAACTGAATTGATAAGCTTGACTAGTGGCATTGGGGCTTAGGTTGATGATCAAGAAGGACGAGACATAAATCCACGCCACAAGAGAGAAATCATTTTTTTATTAATCCAAGCGTAATACAAGCGGCAATGCAAGCATTTTGATATTTAGGATGCATATAATGAAGTAATTTGGATCGAAGTATTATTAGGAAGGACCACACGAATTTCCCGTTGTTTTTATTAAGTTGGCTCATAGAATTTGGGACTATAAGAGTTGTTGACTAGTTAACTACTCTGTAGTACTATAAAACTCGCATGCAACCGAATACTTGAAGGTAGTGAGCATATTATTTGAGTTTTCTACCTTGTAGAAAATCAAGATATCGGTTCTTTTAAGAACTTTAAAGACTTATCGAGACTCATTCTAGCTAACATATACTTATCATTTATGTCTTTCCTTTCTTTTGTGTTATTTGTCAACTCTTGCGTTTAAGTCAATTCGATTTGATACTTTCGCTTAGCACAAAGAATAAAGAACTTGTAGTTTCTATCCTTATCAAATTTGAAATCCCACTTATGTTCTCATTTTGTTCATTTCTTTTATTCCACTCTATTTAATCTCTGTATGGTCTGATAGTTTGATTTTATTCTATGAGAATAAATATGAGTGTTAATTGAAAGTGCATGGAAATGGCAACCATAGGCACTAATACAATGCTTAGACAAATGCGAAGAAAGAAAATTAGTTTATCGAGTATTGATATCATTCTCAGAATGAGCGTAGAAAAATCTTATGGAGGAAAGAGCTAATGCCGAGAGTCAAGGCACGCCCCAATATACCAATTCATGATTTGCACCATTGGGATCTCCATCATTCCATGTTCCTATAGGCACGAGGTCTGCTGGTGACACAAGGTGATATGACCATGGACAATCTATTGAATAGAAACAATATCAATCTGTTTTGAGGATCTATCAAGAACAAGATATAGAATACACAACTAAGAACTCACTGCAATCCATTGAAGAAACCCTTAGCTATCAATGAACAATCAACAAAGTTGCAATGTTCAGAATAATAAGTATTTGCAAGAACTTAGAAAGAGAACACTCCCAAGCATCAAATCATAATCAAAGTTAAAGTCTTATAAGATGATAACCCTTAAATATTTATAGTGAATCCTTAGGGTTTAAACAAACTAACGAGTGTTGTCTCAAATGCAAGGGGCTGTCCACCCTTAAAAAATAATCTAATAAACATAACTAGAGGCCCAAACTAAACAAGTAATGAAAAAAGCGCCAAAAAATAGAGTTTTAAAGTAATAAAACACTCAAGGGCCAAAATACATAAGAAGTTAAATAAGGAGTAGTTTCGCTGCAAAGGGAAAATTAATAAGGAGCCAAGTTTCTTGAAGCCCATTCTTATTAACTTGATTCATTAAAGACACAGTCTAGCTCATTGGGCTTATTTGAGGCTTGTTCTTCCACAATATGAGTTGTCACCAAGCCTTGAGCAAATAAGGCCATTGCATCCTTAAGCTTCTTGGCTCTTGCTCTTATGATTGGACCATTCCCTATATATAGAGGATCTTGTTGAGATGGGTTTGTAGGAGCACTAGGATTTCCATTATTCCTTCCTTCCTCAACTGAATTCATCCTCGAATTAGCATTTTCAAAATTAATAGGAGATAAATTAGAAACATTAAAATTGCACTAACATCATACTCATTTGGATGGTCAAGTTTGTAAGCATTATCGCTAATCCTAGCAACCACTTGCAAGGGTCCATCTTCTGTTGCTTACAACTTAGAACGCCTTTGAAGAGGAAACCTGTCCTTTTGCATATACAGCCACACCCTATTACCAAGTTCAAACATAACTTGTTTTCGACCATTCTTGTGATGACACGCGGCTTGCTAATTTCTCTTCTGAATTTGCTGCCTTACCTATCATGAACTTGTCTAATATATTTGGCCTTCTTGGAACCATCCAAGTTAGCACGCTCTTATAATGGCAAAAGTCAAAAATCCAAAGGTGTTAGTGGATTAAAACCATAAATAACTTCAAAAGGGCTACAATGAGTAGATGAATGCACACTCCTATTATATGCAAACTCTACATGAGGTAAGCAATCTTCCCAAGGTTTGATATTCTTCTTTATAATAGCATGCAATAATTGTCCTAAGGCCCTATTAACCATTTCAGTTTGACATCCGTTTAAGGGTGACAAGTAGTAGAAAATAACAGTTTAGTACCTAACTTAGTCCACAACAGCTTTTAAAAATAGGACAAAAATTTCGCATCCCTATCACTAATAATAGTCTTAGGCATGCCATGCAAACATCGGCTTAGGCATCCCTATCACTGATTCATCATCGGCTCTATGACATTGGTCCCAACACTCACCCTATGTGTATGTTTGTGTGCATTAGGTCCAAAAGAAGTCAAAGTATGATAAAGGGAATAATTGGAGCATAATTAGACGTCAAAGCTGCCGAAACAAGCTAAGTATGCCCATAAGGAAGGTTAACACGGCTGTGTTGGATTCAGCATTGAGCGTGTTGTATAACCACCAATGCAGTAGTGTTGGATGCAACAAACATCAAAGGAAAAAAGGTTTTTAGGGAGCACAGCCATAGAGAGTAACACGGGCATCAACACCATAACGTGTTGGGAACACGAGCATCAACATGGCCATGTTCATGGCAGCTAGTCAAATTCATTTAAAAAGAAAGAAAAGAGAAAAAAGGGCAGTTAGAACGTCCAAAACTCTCACTACTATCTAAAGGTTTTCTGAGTTGAAACTAAGAGAAAAGGAGACTTGGATCAAGGTTTCACTTGGATTCTCTTCGAAGATCAAAGATTGGCGAGGATTGTCGATTGGTTTCAATCCGAGTAAGAGGAACAAGAATTGATCCAAATTGGGCACGAGGAATTGGAGCTATTCACTCTCATCCAAAGGTGTATTCGGGTTCCTCTACCCTTACTCATTTTTTATAATTGAATTCTTGTTGGTTGTGCTTATGAACATGATTAGCTAAACTTATTAACCCATTGGGGTTCTTTATCTAGGGATTTTTGTACTTCAATTTTGAATTAAATGTATTGATTGTCAATATTGGTTTGCAATGGAAGTATTTATTGATTTATTCTTCATATCTTGTTGAATGATTTTTGAAATTTGAATGATCTTGGGAAAGACGTTTAGGTTTGGATGATCTTGGGAAAGACGTTTAGGTTTGGATTGTCCTTTGTAACCTAGAATTGAATTCGCCTAGAGATAGGGTGTTTGTACTACCGGATTGAGAATTAATAACTCTCAATAGTGTTAAATGGTACATAATGCTAATTTGGGTAATTGGAGTTAGGAAGAGATTTCAACCTAATTAATCTAAGTTAAGATGTTAGTGTCCTTGAGAAAGGCATTAATTGTGTAGAGATTTTCCCACAGAAATTGGATTCAATCAATCAATTCCACCCTTAGTTTCCATTCCTTAGAGACAAGAATTCCCAAAGGGTTATTCCTTTATTTGAGTTAATCATTCTCTAGTATACATAGTTCGACAACAATTAGAGTAGCTATTAGTTAATTTATTAACACCATTTATTTTCTGTGATTAGATAACAGAGAAGATTGAGTAGATTTAGGTTCACACGTCCTTTTAGGAATACGACACTTGGTACTCGCTGTTAGCTATACTCCACTGACACTGCCTTAGGTCATACTCTTGCTTGACTTAGCACACATCAAGTTTTTAGCGACGTTGCCAAGGAACGGTTCTCTGTGAACTAAATTGAAATTTTAATATTTGTTAGTCTTGTCATTTCTCTTTTTGTTCATAATTTATTTTCTGTGTATAGTTTTGTTCTTATCCTGTTTGTTGGTGTTGTTGTTCTTTATTGTGCTGAGGTAGTTTATGACTAGGAGCTCTAATCCTAATCTTATGAGCCTTTATCCCGAACTGGCGCTCTCTTAGATTGCTAAGGAGGCGTGTCACGAGCGGTAGAGGAGGAAATTGAAGCAGAGATTCCTGTTCGTGAAACTAGTGAGATGGAGAACCATAATGCAAATGGAGGTAATGATGAAAGGACCATGTACGAGTTTGCTATGCCCTCTCTAGCAGGGATGCAAACTGGGATAGTGAGGCCTCCCGTGGCGGCTAATAATTTTGAAATAAAACCGAATATAATCCAGATGATCCAAAATACGGTGCAATTTGGAGGATTGGCAAGCGAAGATCCGAATGAGCATATCGCCAACTTTTTGGAAATATGTGACACCTTTAAGATTAATGGAACAACAGATGATGCCATACGGTTGAGGCTGTTTCCTTTTTCCTTGAGGGATAGAGCGAAAAGATGGCTGCAGTCCTTGCCATCGAAAATGATCACTACCTGGACTTTTTTGGCTGAAAACGTTTTTGAATAAGTATTTTCCTCCTGCTAAGACTGCTCAAATGCGAAATAACATATCTTCTTTTATACAGGGTGAAGGAGAATCGATGTACGAAGCCTAGGAGCACTTCAAGGACTTGTTAAGGTGTTGCCCACACCATGGTCTTCCTCTCTGGATGTAAGTGTAGACATTCTATAGTGGCATGAATACAGCCACTAGACAAATGGTAGATGCAGCTGCAGGGGGAGCTATCAATAGCAAAACACCTGAGCAAGCCCAGGATTTGATAGAAGAGATGGCCATCAACACTTATCAGTGGCAAACTCCACGGGCTAGAGGTCCAAAGCTCATTGTATATCGGGCTGAGGTAGATCCTACAGTAGCCTTGGCGGCACAAGTAGAGTTACTTTCCAAAAAGATAGAACAACTTTAGATGCCGGTCCAAGCAGTTCAGCCCGGATGTGAATTCTGTGGTGGACCGCATTACAGTGCCAATTGTATAGCGGGAGGTATGTTTGCATCTTCTATGCCTACTAATGTTTCTAATGTTAAGCATGTTGATTATGCGGTGTAGGCGGTGAATGATCCCTACAAAGAATACATACAACCCAGGTGGAGGAATCATCCTAATTTTGGATGGAGGAATTCCAATAACCAAGGTCCACCAGGATATCGGAGGTTGCATCGACAACCTGCATTATTCCCATCAACGGAAGGTAGTCAAGAGAAGAAACCTAACTTGGAAGAGTTGATGACGAAGTACATTGCAACTTCAGAGAACAGATTTCAACAAATGGACACTGCCATTCGGAATCAATAAGCTTCAATTCAGAACTTAGAAACTCAAATTGGGCAGTTGTCTAGGATGATTGCTGAGAGGCAACCAGGCACGCTTCCAAGTAACACAGAGTCTAATCCAAGGAAGCATGCCAAAGCAATTATTTTGAGATCAAGTAAGGAACTTCCTAGTCCATCTAAGCCTTTCACTAATGATGATTTTGATGTGTAGGTGGATGAGTCGAAAAAGAAAGACAAGCCTGAGGAGAAAGAAAAGGGAGCAGTTGAAGAGAAGGAGGATTTGAAGAAGATCCCCTCGAGGCCATACCAACCTCCCATTCCATATCCTACAAAACTCAAGCAGGATAAAGTTGATTAGAAATTCGGTAAATTTTTAGATATTTTTAAACAATTGCGGATTAACTTGCCTTTTGTTGAAGCTATTTCGCAGATGCCAAAGTATGCGAAGTTTTTAACAGAAATTCTAAGCAACAAGAGGAAGTTAGAGGATTTGGGATTGGTGACCTTGAATGCAGAATGCTCGATGGTGTTTGAGCAAGATTCCGGTCAAACGGCGCGATCCAGGGAGTTTTACTATACCTTGTTTGATTGGGGATAAATTGAAATTGCTAGCATTAGCTGATTTGGGAGCTAGCATCAATTTGATGCCTAGTTCATTGTTTGAGGAGTTAGGACTAAGCACTTCTAAGCTAACTCCTACCACGGATTATAGACAGAACTGTTAAGTAGACAGAACTGTTAAGTACTCGAAAGGGATTATAGAGGATGTGCTAGTTAAAGTTAACAGATTTATATTTCCTAGCAAGTCAGAAAGATTAAGAAAAATCGGTCATTCATAACCACTGATGAAGGATTCCTCTTCTCATTTAGCTCCTCGCGAATGAAATGTGTATATATGTGTTTGATGAATAATATACTAAATCATGACACCAATTAATAACCCAAGATTCCAAACTTTTATTAAATAAAAAAGATATTAACGAATCACATGTAACAAATCATAGGACCACGTTAATTAAAAAAATGGTTGAATCCGCCGGACGGAGATTGGCCCTCGAGTGCAAAGGCAGAAGGGAGCTTGACTGCAAGACCCACCCGTCGAGCAGGGACGAAAGTCGGCCTTAGTGATCCGACGGTGCCGAGTGGGAGAACAAGTCAAAATAGAAAAACTCACATTGGGTTTAGGGATAATCAGGCTGGAACTGATGACTTCCACCACGTCAAGATGACACTCTACCGCTGAGTTATATCCCACTCTCAATTCAAAAATCCAGGATTTGAAGACGATTGCAAATAGAAAAACTTCAATCATTTCAATTTATTTGAAAAGAAAGGGGGGGGAATATGCGTTGTTCGGAAAGAGGAGGACTCAATGATTATTCGTTCGCTATGGATTTTATTGTCATGGATATGAATGGTGAGAGTGATGTCCCATTGATCCTAGGTAGACCATTTTTAGCTACAACTAAAGCTTTAATAGATGTTAGTAGCGGAAAGCTGGAACTTAGGGTAGATGATGAGAGCATTACATTTGATTTGATTAAATCCTTAAGATACCCATATGAGCATGATGGTACTGTCTGTTCGATTGATTTTATCAATGATATTATGGAATCTCAATTGCAGGAAATAATGATTGATGATCCTTTACAAGTGGCAATGCAAGAAAATGAGGATAATTTATCCAATGAACAAGTGTTGGAGCAGCTAGAGCACTTATTAGCTGCTGATGTTGATGATGAAAAGACTGATGGTTTTATTGATCTTGACAGGTCAGGAGTAAAGAAGCTGAAGCCTTCTTTGGAGGAGCCGCCCGTTCTTGAGTTGAAAGAGTTGCCAGCGCACTTAATTTAGGCCTACCTAGATGAAGCAAAGCACTTACCGGTTATTATTTCCGCTCATCTCACACCTGAGCAGAGGGAGATGGTGTTGTGTATTTTGAGAAGGTATGCAAAGGCATTTACGTATAAGACGGCTAACATACTAGGAATAAACCCGAGTTACTGCCTTCATAAGATTTTGATGGAGGATGAGTTCAAATCGGTGGTGCGTACAAAGCGGTTGAACCCTCATATGAAAGAGGTGGTTAAAAATGAGGTAATTAAACATCTTGATGCAGGTTTAATTTACCCTATTTCTGGCAGTGCTTGGGTGAGTCCTGTGCAGGTGGTTCCCAAGAAAGGGGGCATGACGGTGGTGAAAAATAAAAAGGAGGAGCTAATCCCTACACGAACAGTAACAGGCTTTCGGGTTTGCATAGACTACCGACGCTTGAATGACGCAACCCGAAAGGACCACTTTCCCCTTCTTTTTATCGATCAAATGCTTGAGAGGCTTTCAGGCCATAAGTATTATTGTTTCCTTGATGATTTTTCTGGTTATTTTCAGATTCCAATAGCACCAGAACACCAAGAGAAGACGATATCCACTTGTCCTTATGGCACTTTTGCCTATAGGAGGATGCCGTTTGGCTTGTGTAATGCGCCTGCGACCTTTCAGCGGTGTATGATGGCCATTTTCCATGACATGATAGAGGAGTCGATGGAGGTCTTCATGGATGACTTCTCTGTATTCGGTAACTCTTTTTCCCATTGTTTACAAAATTTAGAAAGGATGTTAGCTAGGTGTATTGAACCTAACCTTATGTTAAATTGGGAAAAATGTCATTTTATGGTCCAAGAGGGTATAGTCTTAGGACATGAAGTGTCACATATAGGGTTGGAAGTAGATAGAGCTAAAGTGGAAGTTATAAGTAAACTACCTCCCCCTACTTCGGTTAGGGCTGTTAGAAGTTTCTTAGGGCATGCAGGGTTCTATAGAAGGTTCATTAAGGACTTTTCTAAGATTGCTAGGCCTTTAACTCAATTGCTAGTAAAAGATATACCTTTTGAATTTGATGATGATTGTTTAAGAGCTTTTGAGTTATTAAAGGAAAAAATAACCACGGCTCCCATCATGGTTTCTCCTAATTGGGAGCTGCCCTTTGGGCTTATGTGCGATGCTAGTGATTTTGCAGTTGGAGCTGTTTTAGGCCAGCGCAAGAAGAAGAAATTCCAGCCTATTTACTACGCTAGCAAGATGCTTACGGATGCCTAAGAACACTATACAACCATAGAGAAGGAGCTCCTAGCTGTCGTGTTCGCTTCTAACAAATTTCGTTCCTACCTTGTGCTGTCAAAGATAATTATTTACATGGATCATTCTGCTTTAAGGTATTTATTTTTAAAGCATGATTCTAAGCCAAGATTGATTCGTTGGGTTCTTCTGTTACAGGAATTTGACTTGGAAATTAAGGACAAACGAGGAGCTGAAAATCTTATAGCAAACCATCTTTCTCGATTAGAGAACCCACACTTGGAGGAGCTTAATGAGAAAGAGATCGATGACTTCTTTTCGGATGAGCACCTATGCTCAATGCAGGTGGCAAATGCTATTCCTTGGTTTTATGATTATGCAAATTATTTGGCTACAAGGGTACTCCCAAAGGGTATGACGGGCCAGCAAAAGAAGAAATTCTTTGCTGACTTGAAGTATTACATTTAGGACGACCCCTTCTTGTTTAGAATTTGTGCAGATCAAATTATCAGGAGGTGTGTATATGGGGAGGAGATCATTTAAATTCTCAAGCATTATCATGAGGGACCGGTTGGTGGACACCAAGCCGCAAACCATACGGCCAGGAAGATTATGGATGCTGGTTTTTATTGGCCGACTATCTTCCAAGATGCACGAGCATATGTCCAGGTTTGTGATGCATGCCAACGGTCAGGTAATATTTCTGCCCGAGATGAAATGCCCCAACAAAGTATACAAGTGTTGGAAATTTTTTATGTTTGTGGCATTGATTTTATGGGTCCTTTTCCTTCTTCGTATGGATGTAAGTATATAATGGTGGTTGTTGAATGTTTTTCTAAATGGCCTGAGGCACAAGCCTTGCCTACTAATAATGCTAGGGTAGTTGTGAGGTTCCTTAAGAGACTATTCTCTAGGTTTGGAACACCTCGAGCATTAATTATTGATAGGGGAACCCATTTCTATAATTCTCAACTTGAGAAAGTGCTTAAAAGATATGGAGTATCTCAACGATTCTCCACGCCTTATCAACCACAAACGAGTGGGCAAGTAGAGGTTACTAATAAGGGGCTTAAGCGCATTTTAGAAAAGACTGTAAGAGCCAGTAGGAAAGATTCGACTACAAAGCTAGATGATGCTTTGTGGGCATTTAGAACTGCCTATAGGACTTCTACAAGGTTCACTCCCTTTAGGCTTGTGTATGGAAAAGGTTGTCATTTACCTGTGGAGCTAGAACATAAAGCATTATGGGCACTTAAATCGTTTAACTTTGATTTGGATAGCGCAGGTAGACAAAGGCAGTGGCAAATAAATGAGCTAGAGGAGTGGCGTCAACAAGCCTATGAAAATTCAATAATCTACAAGGCGAAGACCAAACAATGGCATGACAAGCGATTGAAAAATTTGAAGGAATTTAACGTAGGAGATAGTGTGTTGTTATTTAACTCTCGTCTCCGTTTATTTCTAGGGAAGCTGAAGAGTCGTTGGTCGGGGCCATTTACAGTGACGCAAATCTTCCCTTATAGTGCGGTTGAAGTGCATCATCCAGAAAAGGGAAATTTCAAGGTTAATGGGCGAAGGTTGAAGCATTACCTTGGAGGTTCACTGGATATGGAGGAGCGTGTGAATTGGGCGCTCCATTTCTGATTCAAAGAAAACAATAAAGTCCAGCTTATGACTTTAAAGAAGCTTGTTTCTTTTATTTTCATTTTAATTCTTTAGTTTTCATTTTTTTTTTCTTTCCATTTTGGGTATTAATTTTTGTTTGAATTATGTGAACTTAGGTGATTAGATTTTACAGTTAGTTTTTGCTCCTGCATGTGACACTACTTCCGACCCTTAGAGAGCAGCCACTCCTCCACCACAGACTAGCCATCGCCCTGATATACCTGATGATGCACCTCTTTTCACCCCGGAGCTATAGTCAGGGCAGTATTATTTATTTTTCCTTTTGCATTTCTTATATTTTGTACACTGAGGACAGTGTGTCCTTCAAGTGTGGGGTGGTGATATTAATATACACTTGCTTTCATGTTCTATTGTTTTGTATATGAAATTCAGATCCTTTTCTAGTGTATATATCGCATTTCAATTATCCCATATCAGTTCTTTGTTTATTCTTTGTGCAATTTTTTTGTAAAAATTTTGAAAATTTTTCACTTTGTTTCGATGCTTTTACTGTTGACTTGCTTTTGGAAATCCTGTTTATGTCCATGTGATCGGGTAAAACCAATAGTGTTGAGTCTTGTGGAAGAATGTAAGATAATTAGTTTGAGTTTTGTACTAAGTTGCTTTGGTTTATCTAATTCTGTTTTGATGATTTTTGTTTGGAACCCACTCAAAAGCACACTTGTGAGAAACTGAGCCTAAATTGTAAGCATACACTTTATATGCTTGTATTTATTTCTTGTGGAGAGTGCCAATCACTGTCTTTACTTTTAGAACTTGCTTGGTAAGGCTTATGAGGGCCACAAGGAGATTTTAACACTTTGGTATGATAGAGGTACTTAGGTTTTTCATTCTAGCCAAATAGCCTTCATTTGTTTATTGATTCTGTAGATAACCACCTCTTTCACCATTTTTTTTATCATATTTCATTGCCACTTAGTTTTATTCTGCTTCTGGTTATGATTCTGCACATGAGTTATTTTTATTTGGAATATTTGTCTTGGGAATAGCATTGGAATCTTGTAGTAGCTTACTTCAATCCAAAAAAATATGTTTTTCCCTCATGAAAAAGAAAAGAAAAAGAGACGAAAAAAAAAGAAAAAAAGAAGAAGAAAAAAATATAATAAGAAGAATAAGAGGGAAGGGTAATGAAAAGAAAGAAAATAAGTAAGCTAATTGTTTAATTGCTTCTCGGAGTTTACATTTTGACTTGATTCCTATTTCCCACCTTGAACTACTGTTCATTGTTTACCCCTTGTGATCATTGTGACTTGTGTGCAGGTCATGTATTTCATTGCAGAACACCATAGGTTCAACTCTAACCAAATTTACCTACCCCTACCTAATCCTCATTACAACCTTTATAAAGACCTCTTGACATGGTTGTTGACTCTCCATAAGTGGTAGGAGTAGGATTTAAGAGCAAGCATATAGTAAGTAAGGCAGTAGTTGATTCATTGAGAGATTAAACACTACCCTTTAAACACTTTGAGTGATTTAGAGTGAATTTGGTGAGGAGTTGGTTCTGAATAATTTTATTGAGACAGTGTTTTGTGAATTATTGGCATCTTGGTTGTGATACTTGATTTGATTGCTTCATTTCTTTTTGTTTGACTTGCGCTTGTTAAGGATATGTGTAGGAGTTTCCTAGCTTGTCTGTCAGTTCAAGTGTTGTTCCTTGAATGACAACAAATATGATGCATGAGATGAATGACAACAAATCAACATATTTGTTGATGAAGGCAGCTTGTAGGTACTGACTTAGAAATTACACCAAAACTTATGTACAATTAATAAAAATCTCATATTTTCCATAATTACACTTCCATTTTTAAAGAAACCATAGCAGAAAGAATCACTTCAAAATCATTGGTATAGAAATAGTTATGGCATTTTCTAAACAGCTGCTCCGATTTCCATCTAAACAGAACAGCAAAAAGTTTCCTATTAAATGACCAAACAAACGAATAAATTTTCTGATGAAACTCTCCAGATATAAAGTTAACATTCTAAAGTTTCTATGGACACTAATTTTACTCAATTTGGACTTCTCTAGCTCAAGTTGTGAAACACACAATTAGCAACAAATTTCTGAATCCTAAGTCCGATTTCTGCTTAAAACAGTTTCGAGCAGGCCATATTAAGTTCAACATATCTCACGTTGTACTCAACCCAAAATTATAAAATTTTGCAAACATATACTAGATATATAAATGAAAAACTTTCATGTTTAACTCTCTGCTTGGTTCAGCCTCTAAATGCCTCAAAATGTCAGCACAAAAACCAGGTCACCTGCTGAACCATAAACAGAGCAGCAGCAAATCAAACCTTATAAGTTCCTACTCACTCAACGATCTGCAAAACCATTTTACAGAGATATTCTTGAAATCTATACCTACAACTTTCATGTTTGGAAATTTTCGAGATAAAGCCTCTAAGGTCACGAAATCAGAGGTGAAAAATCTGCCCAGAAATTTCAGCTTCAAGATCACAAGTAATAGCATGTTCACTCTTGATTAAACAATTCCAAAACACATAATCATCAATAATTTCATATCATTAATCCTAATTTACAGCAAAATCAAGGAATTAAAATTACTCACCTTTGTTTCCCTTGATTAAGAAAGCCCAAATGTTTCAAACTTAAAAGAAGAATTAGATTTTCACTTATTAAAAGTTTGTAGAGTTTGATTAGGAAATCAAGGTTGAAGAAGAAAAGGAGAAGAATGAGAGAGACAAAGAAGAAGAGGAAATAGGAAAGCATGAGTAAAAATGAGGAAACGAAAGAGGTGGTATATTGGTGTAAAAATAGGTAATTTTACAATTTAATCCTCTTTCTTTCTAACTTTCCAATTTAGTCCAAAATCATTACTTTTCAATTAAATCAAATATGTAACTAAATAATTTATTTATCTACCACATAATATAATAAAATAGGTCATACATAATCATGATACAAATGACATGTTTAATGACATGCTAATGATGGAGATTCCTCGTGCCTAGTAGAAGAAGGAAGGATGGAGATCCTAATGGTGCAAATCCTGAGTCAAAAATACTTGGGTGTGCCTCGATTCTTAGCGTTTTCTCCTTCCTCTAAAAGATTCCTCCTCGATCATTCGGAGAATGATATTAATGAGCCTTGAATTTGTATCCAAAATCTTCAAGCCTTGATGTGTCCTTAACCCAAATGTTTTGAATAAGCCCATTGAGAGCTTCTTTTATCTTCTTAGCCTTGGGCCTTGTAATTGGGTCTCCAAGGATGTGAAATGGATCTTGAATCCTAGTTGGATTAGGATTCCTAATGTCACTTAAATTCTTGATGTCATTTAGACTCCCAATATCATTAGAGACTCCTTGTTAGAGTAGAACTCCTAGTTACAGTAGGACTCCTTGTTAGAATAGAATTCGTTAAGCTAGTAGGATATGTATTATTAGGATTCCTTATTAGAGTAGGATTTCTTGTGCTAGATCAGTTCTTATTAATAATGGAGATCCTAATGGTTCAAATCTTGAATTAGAAAATTGGGGCGTGCGTCAATTCCCAATCTAGGTTTACTAGTGTGCATCTTCACAAGTCCACAAAGTTCTTGCAAGAATGCATAATTTGATTTTCTACAAGCTAGAAAACTAAAATAATATGCTCACAGCCTCAAGTATTCGGTTGCATGTAGTTTTTATAGTGCGAAAGCCTAATTCCATATGAAGAAGAAATAAGAAGCTAAATACAAAGAGTAGTTGACTGGTCAATAGCTCTTGTTGTCCTAAATTTCATAACCCAGCTTAAAGAAAGCAGTAGAAATCTGCAAGGGCATACCTAATAACAACCCGAGCCCAATTACTTCTTTATATGCATCCCATACATCAAAATGCTCGCATTCCCACTAATATTCCCACTAATATCACTATTGCGCATGGGTTTATATCTTGTCTAGCTTGATCATTATGCTAAGCCCCAATGCTATTAATTAGGCTTGTTAATTGGATTCGCATGATTCCTTACGCTAATCCCCACATCATCAGAAGTCCTTGTGCCTCAATTCTCACTGTTTCCTTTTTCCTATAAAAGTTTCATTTACAGTCATTCGAAGAATGATATTAATACTTGATCAACTTGAATCGGTGCCTATGATTACCCTTTCCAAGGGCTTTCTCTCAATAGTCGTATTTATGCTACCTAAATAAAACCAAGCTATCATACAAGAGAAAAAGGAGTTGACTAGTCAACAAACTCTTATAGTCCCAAATTCTATGAGCTATATTAACAAAAATATGGGAGAATTTATATGGGCATACCTAATAATACTCCTTCAAATTAAATAATTATATGCACCCCAGAAATCAAAATGCACATATTCTTGCTTGGATTAATCGAAAGCAACATGATTTTTCTCTTACGCGCATGGATTTACGTCTCATCCTGCTAGATCATCAAGTCATGCCATAATACCACCGATCAAGCTTGTCAATTGTATTTATGCTCGCAAAATAAAACCAAACCATCAAACTAGATAGAGTGTAACACCCCCATTACATGCTAACCAATAGACATTAGCCAGAAAACATACAAGCATCGTAGACTATATACTACATGTAGATAGGTCGATATGCAGATTGTTAAGAATCAAGACACAAGGTTATTAACATATAAACATATGATTATACTTAAACATCATTTTACAAGTATTCAAAACATCTTCTTATGCCTTACAAGGCACACTTCTATATACATCACATAACTGCATACAAAATGCATCAGGAGGAGACTCAACAAAAATGCATCAGGACTTAATTGAACCAATTGCTGGAATTTTGACAGTTTTCTATCTTGACATACTTAAACTTAAATTAAGCTTAATCTCTATGCAATCATTCAATACTCTACTAATTCATGATAATCAGACCTTTAATTAATCAATGAAAGCATCAATTGAAGTTTTTCCAATATGTAATCAAGAATCCTAATGACAAATTAATAATACTCAAGTAACAACTCACCAATTTCAGCTTTTGGGTTGCTAATATGCTTAAATCCTTTAGCTTTAGCTTGGCTCCTTCAATAGTTGGTAAAATCCTATCTTAATCTTAAGTTTTTCTAGGTATTCCACTCCTCTCTCTTGTTCCAAATTTTGAGTTCTTGGCCATGTACGAATTTTAGAGAAATGAAGAGGTAAAATGAGCTTGCTCATGGTTCCAATTTCCAAGATTCATCTCTCAATGCCACCACCTACTTAACTAGTTTTATCATCCTAAATTAATTCTTACTAACCATATATAGGTACTAACTTTTAATTGTATCTTTTACGTCCAATCTATTTACCCAACCTTCAGCTATTGGTTCAATTAAGTCTTAATGCTTAATACACATAACCCAAATACTTAATCAACTTATCTAAATTAATAATCTAATATAATGCTTCTTATTCTCTACTTATAATTAATATATATCTGTTCCCATAAAATAAAAATATTATTAATATACCATCATATGCCCAATGATTAAATGTAAATGCACATAACATGTATGATGAGAAAATGCAGGCGTTACATAGAGATTAGATAGAGTGAAACAAAATGAGAACATAGGTGGGATTTCATATATGATAAGGATAGAAATCACAAGTTCTTTATCCTTTTCCATATGGTCAAGCGAAAGGATCAAATTGAATTAACTTAAACACAAGGGTCGATAAAGAACACAAAAGAAAGGAAGGACGTAAGCGATAAGTCTATGTTTGCTAGAATGAGTATTGATAATTCCACAAAGTTCTTGAGAGAATCCATATCTTGATTTTATACAAGGTAGAGAACTCAAATAATATGTTCATTGCCCTCAAGTATTCGGTTGCATGTGATTTTGTAGTACGAGAGAGTAGTTGACTAGTCAACAACTCTTGTAGTTCCAAATTTTATGAGCCAACCTAACACAAATAAGGGGAAAATTCGTTTGGGCCTACCTAATAATATTGTGATCCAAATTTCTTCATTATATGTGGCCCAAACATAAAAATGCTCACACTGCTGCTTGTATTATGCTTGGATTTCATGATTTCTCCCTTACGAGCATGGATTTACGTCCCTACTTGATCATCAAGATAAGCACAATGCTATCAGTCAAGCTTGTTAATTGAGTTCCCATGATTAAGCTTCTAGTTTTTTATTCTTTTTCATATGGTTAAGCTTAAGGATCAAATGGAATAGATTTAAACACAATGGTAGATCAACATAAAATGCAAATATAAGCGCGTAATGGAGAAATCATGTTCCTTTCAATTAATCGAAGTGGGAATGCGCATATTTTGATGTTTGGGAGGCATATAATGATGTAATTTTGGCCGGAGTTTATTAGGTAGGCCCATAGGAATTTTCCCTATTTTATTAAGTTGGCTCATAAAATTTGAGACTACGAGAGTTGTTGGCCAGTCAACTCTTCTCCAGTTCTTGATTTGACTTTAGTATTTTCATCTTTCTTTATTTATTTATTCATATTTAGCTTTTAGTTTTTTCTTCTTATGGAGTAAGGGCTTTTCCACTATAAAAACCGCATGCATTCGAATATTTTGAGGCTATTGAATATATTATTTTAGTTTTTTACCTTGCGGAGAAATAAGTTATGGGTTCTTTCAAGACCTTTGCGGAGTTATGAAGACTTGCACTAATGAACCTAGTCTTATTGCTCACGTCCTTCATGTCTTTTATTTTCTTTCTATACCCTTGAGTTTAAATCAACTTGATTTAATCCTTGTACTTAGCCATGGAAGCGAATAAAGAACTTGCGATTTCTTTTTTTATCGGATACGAAATCCTACCTATGTTCTTATTTCTTTTCTTAGAGGACCAAGGAAGGATGAAGATCCCAATGGTGCAAATCCTGAATTGGAATATTTGGGAGTGCCCCGATTCTCATCATTCCCTCTTTTCACTAAAAGATTTATCCATGTTCATTCTGAGAATGATATCCATACATGATCAACTAATTTTATTTCTCCGCATTCATCGAAGAATTGGATCGGTGCCTCTGATTGCCGCTTTTCACGTGCTTTTACTCAACACTCATATTTATGCTCCCCAAATAAAACCAAACCATCATACTGGATAGAGATTAGGAAGAGAGACATAAAAGAAACAAATAAAATGACAATATAGGTAAGATTTCAAATCCGATAAGGAAAGAAATCACAAGTTCTTTATTGTGTTCCGCATAGCTAAGCGTAAGCATCAATTCGAGTTGATTTAAACATAACGGCAGACAAAGAACACAAGACAAAGGAAGCACGTAAATGATAAGTCTATGCTCACTAGTGTGAGTATTGATAAGTCTACAAAGTTCTTGAAAGGACCAATAACTTGATTTCCCGCAAGGCAGAAAATTGAAATAATATGCTAATTGGCGAAAATCCTAATTCTATATGAAGAAGAAACTAGAAGCTACATATGAATAAAGAAAGATGAATAAACTAAAGGCAAATCAAGAACCAAAGAGGAATTGATTGGTCAACATCTCTCGTTGTCCTAAATTTTATGACATAGTTTAACAAAAATAAGGGGAAATCTATGAGGCCCTACCTAATAACACTCCAACATAAGTTACTTCTTTATATACGTCCCAAACATTAAAATGCTCGCATTTCCACTAGTATTACACTTGGATTAATTGAAACCCATATGATTTCTCATTAGCGCGCTTGGATTTACATCTCGTCTTGCTTGATCATCAAGCTAAGCTGCAATAGCATCATTCAAACTTATCAATTGTGTTCCCATGATTCCTTATGCCAATCCTCATGTCATCAGGAGTCCACATAACTAGAGGAATAAGGAATGATGGAGATCCCATGGTGCAAATCTTGAATTGGAATATTTAGGCGTGCCTCGACTCTCAGTGTTTCCTCTTTCCTCTAAAAGATTCATCCGTGATCATCTGGAAAATGATATGAATACTCGATTAACTAATTTTCCTTCTTCGCATTTTTCTAAGCATTGGATTGGTGCCTATGATTGTCGCTTCCATGCGCTTTCACTCAACACTCCTATTTATGCTCGCCAAATAAAACCAAACCTTCATACAAGGCATAGATTAGAAGAGACGGATAAAAGAAACAAACAAATGAGTATAGAGGTAGTATTTTGGATTTAATATGGAATAAGATTGAAAGTTCTTTATTCTCTTCCATGGTTAAGCGTAAGGATTGAATTGATTTAAACACAAGGGTAGACAAAGAGTATAAAAGAATGGAAGGACGTGATTAATAAGTTTAGATTTGCTAGTGTGGGTCTTTATAAGTTTGCAAAGTACTGGAAAGAACCCGCAACATAATTCTCTGCAATGTAGAAAACTAAACTAATATGCTCACTAGCCTCAACTATTCGGTTGCATGCAGGTTTTATAGTGCAAAAGCTCTCATTCCATAAGAAGAAGAAAGTAGAGCTAAATATGAGTAAATAAATAAAGAAAGATGAATAAACTAAATTTAAATCAAGAAATAGAGAGGAGTTGGCAGGTCAACAACTCTCGTAGTTTCGAATTTTATGAGGCAATTTAACTAAAACAAGGAAAAAATTGCATTGAGCAACCTAATAATGCTCCAACCTAAAGTACTTCATTATATGCATTCAAAACATCAAAACGCTTGAATTCCTGCTTGTTTACCCTTAGATTTTATTAAAAACAACATGATTTCTCCCTTACGCGTATGGATTTACATCTTGTCCTGCTTAATGATCAAGCTAATCCCCAATGCCAACAGTCAAACTTTTTAATTACATTCCTATGATTCCTTATGGCAAACCTTGTGTCATCAAGAGTCCTCATGCCTACAGGAACAAGGAATGATGGGGATGCCAATGGTGCAAATCCTGAATCAAAATATCTGGGTGTGCAAATCCTGAATTAGAATATTTTGGTTTACGGACTTATGAACACCCTCACTAGCGAATCTAGACTTATTGCTCAAGTTCTTCCTTTCTTTTTTGTTCTTTATCTATCTTTGTGTTTAAATCAATTCAGTTTGATCCTTACTTTTAGCCATGGAAAAGAATAAAGAACTTGCGATTTCTTTCATTTCGGATCCGAAATCCTATCTATGTTCTCATTTGTTCTTTTCTTTTGTTGGTCTCTTTCTAATCGATGTCTTGTATGATGGTTTGGTTTTATTTGGTGAGCATAAGTAGGAGTGTGGAGTTAAAGCGTGTTGAAGTGATAATTATAGGCACCGATCTAATGGTTGGAAAAATGCGAAGAAAGAAAATTAGTTAATAAAGTATTGATACCATTCTTAGAATGCTCGCGATTTAATCTTTTGGAGGAAAGAGTGAACACCGAGAACTGAGGCATGCCCAGATATTATGATTTAGAATTTGCACAATTAGGATATCCATCATTCCTTTTTCCTCTAGGCACGAGGACTCTTGATAACACAAGGATTGGCATAAGGAGTCATAGGAATGCAATTAATAAGCTTGACGGGTGGCATTGGGGCTTAGATTGATTATCATGTAGGATGACACATAAATCTACGCGCGTACAGGAGAATCATGTTGTTTTCAATAATACAATCAGGACTACGAGAGTTTTGATGTTTGGGATGCATACAATGAAGTAATTTGGGTCAGAGTGTTATTAATTAGCCCTACATTTATTTTCCCTTATTTTTGTTAAGTTCACTCATTAAATTTGGGACTACTAGACTTGTTCACCAGTCAACTCCTCTCTAGTTCATGATTTAACTTTAGTATATTCATCTTTATTTATTTATTTACTCATATTTAGCTTCTAGTTTCTTCTTCTTATGAAATGAGGACTTTTGCACTATGAAAAGGCATGCAACCAAATATTTGGGTCTAGTGAGCATATTATTTCAATTTTCTATCTTGTGGAGAATTAAGTTACGAGTTCTTTCAAGAACTTTGGGGGCTTATGAAGACCTGCACTAGCGAACCTAAACTTATTGCTAGTGTACTACCTTTTTTTGTGTTCTTTATCTACCCTTGTGTTTAAATCAATTTTATTTGGTCCTTATGCTTGGCCACGGAAGAGAATAAAGAACTTGCGATTTCATTCCTTATTGGATCTGAAATCCTACCTATGTTCTCATTTGTTCTTTTCTTTTGTTCATTCTTTCTAATCTACATCATGTATGATGGTTTGGTTTTATTTGGCGAGCATAAACAGGAGTACTGAGTCAAAGCGCGTGGAAGCGACAATCATAGGCACCGATCCAATGCTTGGACATATGCGAAGAAAAAAAATAAATTGATTGAGTATTGATATAATTCTTACAATGAATGCGGATGAATCTTTTGGAGGAAAGAGGGAACACCGAGAATCGAGGCACACCCAAATATTGTGATTCAAAATTTGCACGATTGGAATCTCCATCATTCCTTGCGCCTCTAGGCATGAGGACTCCTAATGACATAAGAATTAGCATAAAGATCTCCATTATTCCTTGTTCCTAACTATGTTCTCATTTTGTTCGTTTCATTTTTGCATGTTTTTCTTGTAATATCCCGAATTTTTATATGTTTAATAATGAATTATTTTTCCATATCCAATTAGTTTGATTTTTAAGGAGTTAATTAAATAAATTATTTGAGGAATAAATTATATTTTTTATTTTGGTTATTCAAATTTTCCCAAGAGCATATTTATATAAGTAAAATTATATATTGGAAAATTATGGTAGAAATTGTAAGGGATGTTTTTATAAAAGAATTTTGAAAAAATTTGTATTATAATTGATTAGTAGTATTAAATTTTAAGTTGGAAATTGATTGTTTAATTTAATTTAATTGTGTGTAGCATTTAATTGGAGGATTATTTTGGAATAAGGATTAAAAGTATAATTTTATTTTTATGGGGTTTTAATGGAAATTTGTGAGTTTGGTATTTTCCTAAATAAATATGTCGGTCAGGGGTATTTTTGTAATTGTGTATTTTCAATAATTAGGATTTGGCCCAAATTAATTAGTTAAGGGCTTAATTGAAAGACTAAAAAGAAGTTTGGGGGTCAAATTGGAATTCTGCGGGATGAAATTGTAAGTAATTAAGAAAGTTGAGGGACCAAATTGTAGTAAGGAAAAGTTCGGGGGCCTAATGTCGATATTGAAAGAAATGGAATCGGGGAGAGAGAAAGTAGAGAGAGAGAGTATTTGGGGAGAGAGAGAGGGCCGCGGTGTCGGTGGCGAGCTCGGGCGCAGGCAGGCCGGCGGCGGCGGCAGCCTAGCAGTAGCGTGGCGGCGAGGTGCGTGTGGCGGCGGCTTCGAAGTCGTTCGGCCCGTTCAAGCCTTCCGGCCGATCTTGGTGGCGATCGGCTCCTCTTGGAGAGAGCTTCCTTTTGGCGGCGTCGGTTTAGTGGCCGGGAGGAGAGAGTTCGGCGAAGTGGTGGCGGCCGTGTTTTCAGTTTTTTCGGTGAGCTCCGGCCGGAGGATGGACGATCGGAGGACGTATCCCGACTCTCCTCGGCTCAAGCTTCGAAATGGCACCGGTTTCGTGGCGATCGGGCTTCGTTTGCGAATCGACGGTCGAGTGTCAGATCGGAAAATCGAAAGCGGGGATCGTCCGCAAATCTCTCTGGATGATCGGGTGTCAGATCGGAAAATCGAAAGCGGGGATCGTCTTCAGCGCGTCGTTGTGAGTTCGATGGTGTGTTCGGATCGTCGATCGGACTCCGGCGGCCAGAGGCGAGTCGACCGAGCGATCGAGCGTCTCGGTAATTTTCTTTGGCCTGTTAATTTTAGAAATTCCTGGTTTAATTGTGTCTATTGGATTATATTGTGTATTTGATGATATTTGTGAGTCAAAAATAATTATCTGTCAGTTTGCCTGCCTCGTATTTTGTGCTGTGTGGCGGAGTCGGGAAATAGTGAAGTTTGGGGACCCGACTCCCGTTGTTTAAATTGTTGGATATTTGGAGTGTTTTTCTGGTAGGTCCTAGACCCGTTTTTACGGGAGGTAATGTTCGTGTTGTAAGGGAGGTTCTGCCGGATTTTCGGTAGAATTCTCCTGAGTCGAGATTCTTAGACAGTCAGTCCTAGGAATCTAGACCTAGGATCTATTGTAATTGTTTCATCGTTTTGATAAATTATTTTTCGTGACTAGATTGTCAGTTCGTTCGGCTCGCTCCTACCGAGGCACCGGAGCAGAGCTAGGAGGTCGCCAAACCTATGAGTTAAAGTCACTTAATCGTTGCACTATTGCTAAGTCTGAATTTAATATGTTATTTTGAAAGTTTATGCATAATATGGTTATTAGTATCGCAACATAAATAATTTCACTGGATTATTGAAGATAATATAAATATTATTATTAGTAATGTTATAATAATATCAAATATTATCAGTTTTCCACATGAGTTGCATGATGTCTTACTTTAAAATTGTTAATCGTTATTTTGATATAGTTGAATGACTTCTTTAGACAATAATATTTATTAAATGTGGTGATTGCGATTTGGGAAATGTGGCTTGTAGAACATGCCACTTTGATGGGTTACATCGGGACGCGTCATACCGGTAATGATCATGGACATGTAATAAGATATTTATGGGTTTGCCACCAGTCGAGCATGGCTCTCTGGGCTGATTTGTGTAAATTCACGGAGGTAAGGTCCACGAGCATTGCTCTCGGCCGGCTTATTTGGATATTTAAGTGACCGGTGAAGGTAAGGTCCTTGGTCGAGCATTGCTCTCGGGGCGCCCGGTCTTATTAGATTAAGAGGCCGAATGGCTACTAGATTTCTTATTTGGATACTTAAGTGACCGAATTTGGAGGTAAGGTCCACAGTCGAGAACATTGCTCTCGGGCCAGATCTTATTGGATTAAGAGAGCCAAAATGGTACGTTAGAATTTGGGGTTAGGGTTCTCTTGAGCCACTCGTCCCGTAAAAGTAAATATATATTTTTATTTATTTATTTATTATGGTATTTGATTATAATGTGATTTGTATTTCACGTGCATAGTTTGATATCTGATTTGAATAATCTATATTTTCCGAGAAGAATGCAATAGTCCCCAGGATTATTTGATTTTAACTCACTCTAGACCGGTCTCCATTTATATTTTTTTCGATTCGTGGTATTAGTTCTCCGTGACTCTTATTCGGTAACCCGACTCCTTCATCATCGGGTGATGTATTTGATTTGGTATGTAAATTGGTAAATCTTAGATTCTCCATGAGTAGTAATAGTAGATGTATCAGTTGTAAATTTCGAGTTTGAGGTCTCGCCTAGTTTTCCGAGACCAAGTATTTATGTAGAATGTAGCTGTTAAGATAATTTGTAGTTTTAATAATATTAATTTGAGATGAGATTTGTTTAAATCAGTGAGTGTCAGGCTTACTACGGGTTTCGGTGGCCTTAAGCCTACCCATTCCCTAGTGCCGGTCACAGGCCCACGGGTGGGGTCGTGACATTTCTAATCTTGTCTAATATTATGGTCTGATTTTATTCGATGAGCATGAGCACGAGTGTTGAGTGAAAGCACATGGAAACGACAATCATAAGCACTAATCTAATGCCTGCACAAATGCGTAAAAAGAAATAAATTGATCAAGTATTAGTATCATTCTCCTGATGGTCGCAGACAAATCTTTTGGAGGAAAGAAGGAACAATGAGAATCGAGACACACCCAAATATTCTGATTCAAAATCTGCACTATTAGGATCTCCATCATTCCTTGTTATCTAGGCCAAATAACTCCTAATAATACAAGGATTGGCGTAAGGAATCATCAAAATGCAATTGACAGGATTGACCGGTGGCATTGGAGATTAGCTTGATGATCAAGCAAGATGAGATGTAAATCCACATATATACACACCACAAGAAGATGATCAATCTACTTGAATGTTTCTAAAGCATGCATTCTACATAAAAACACACAAAGATAAAAGCAAAACAACTTTTAGGTTTAACAACAAATTATCATTCAAATTCAACTTAATTCTACACATCAAAATCCGTGCTAGCTTTATATAGGCCCTAGAAAACCCTAAATCTTAAGTAATAAGGATTTACATCCCATCTAGAATAAGATAACCTTCCTAATTGATGAGAACCTCCAACCACAAGAACACACGAACCCTTTTTATGTATTATGAACCTGTATATTACTTGAGTGCAAACACAACAACAAATTGGAAATTTAGCTCTAGAATTCCTCTAAATCAGAATTGAGATGATCCAGAATTAGAACCTAAAGAAAAAAATTAAGTTCTATAAACCCTAAGTTTAAACACGCCACAAGGATAGATCAATTCCTTGATAAGTGAAAGGTGCATTCAATATGAATATAAAGAACAAGCAGAATTCATTTTGCTTATGAAAATTCTCAATAATTCATTCATTCCCTCTTGATATGCAGCCAACACCTTCTTAAAGAAGTGTTTAGGGTTTACAAGTAAAGGAAAAGCCAAAATTAGCCTTCCTAGCTGAATGGACAAGGTCCATTCATAAATCCAAATCCTAATATGATAAGGCTTTAAAAGCCTGAACATAAGTGGCTTATTGTTCAAATAAGAAATCCCTAAATAATAGCCTTATTTTAAATAAGTCCAAAACTAACTAGGATATGCAACAAACCTATTAAAAGAATATTTAGGCTTCCATAATATTAATCAAAGCCCAATCACATAGATCATTGTCTAGCCTTGGCTTGAGCAACATGTTTTCTTGTAATGGGCCTAATGTTGATGAATTAACATTGGCCCACTCTTAAACGTAAGTGATCAAGCCTCCTTGAAGCTTCTTAACTCTACTCCTTGTAATTGGAACTAAAGGTAAGCCCAATTGATCTTTAACAGCTCCTTGATTATTCATGTCCTCTCCATCAATCTCCTCTTCCATATCATTGCCTCCTTCTTTTGGAAGATTCGTCCTCAAATCAAGCTCATTCCCTACATCAAAAGGATGCAAATTAGAAACATTAAAAGTGCTAGTTACATTGTACTCACTTCGCAAATCAATCTTGTAAGCATTGTCATTTATCCTTTCAAGGACTTGAAAAGGACCATCTCCCCGAGGGTTCAACTTTGATTTTCGTTGATTAGGAAACCTCTCCGTATGAAAGTGCACCGAAACCCAATCTCCTAGTTGAAAATCCATAGGTTTCCTTCTCTTATTCATTCTCACGGCCACTTTAGCATTTTGCTTCTCAATTCTTTCTTTAACTCGCTTGTGCAACTTATGAATAAAATCTACTTTAGTTGTACCTTCAACACTAACAAGCATGTTAAAAGGTAAAGGCATCAAATCAAGAGGAGTTAGTGGATTAAAACCATATACAATTTCAAAAGCTGAAGTGACTGTAGTGCTATGAACAACCCTATTATATGCAAACTCAATAAATAGTAATAAATCCTCCCATGATTTTAAATTCCTAGAAATTAAAGCACGAAGAAGTTGAATTAAAGTCCTATTAACAACCTCAATCTGACCATCGGTTTATGGATGACAAGTAGTAGAAAACAACAAGTTAGTCCCATAACATACGCCAAAAATGACTTAGAAACTTCACATTCCTATCATTAACTATAGTCTTGGGTAATCCATGCAATCGCACAACTTCCCTAAAGAACAAGTCTACAATATGTGTAGCATCATTAGTCTTATGACATGGTATAAAATGTGCCATCTTCCTAAACTTATCCACCACAACAAAAACATTATCCCTACCTTCCCTAGTTTTAGGCAATCCAAGAATAAAATCCATAGAAATATCTACCCAAGGCATACTAGGAACAAGTAAAGGTGTATACAATCCATGTGGTTACAATTTAGACTTTGCCTTTAAATATGCAAGGCATGTCTCACATACTTTCCTCACATCATGCTTCATACATGGCCAAAATAATGTTCACACATAATTTCATAGGTCTTATTCACACCAAAGTGACCCCATTAAACCACCCATATGTGCCTCTCTAACTAATATCATGCGCAAAGAACATCTAGGGACACACAAGTGGTTTCTTTTGAAAAGAAATCCCTCAAAGACATAAAAATCTGCATAGGCAACCTCTTTAACACAAGAAGTAAATATATCACCAAAATCATTATCTTGATCATACAGCTCCTTAATAAACTCAAAACCTAACAAAGTAGAATTAAGATTACTAAGTAAAGCATACCTTCGTATAATCCATGTTTAGTCTTAAATATTATTTTTCATTCATCACCCTCTTTCATCCTAATTTGATGATAACCAGAGCGCAAGTCAATCTTAGTAAAGAAACCAGCACCATGCAACTCATCAAGCATATCATCTAACCTAGGAATAGGATGACAATACTTTACCGTTATTTTATTGATTGCACAGTAGTTCACATACAATAGTTGAGTTCCATCCTTCTTGGGCACAAGAATTACTGGAACCCCACATGCACTTAAACTTTCCTACACAAACTCTTTTGTCATCAACTCCTCCACTTGCCTTCGAAACTCCTTTGTCTCGTCGGAATTACTTCTATTAGGTAAAGCAATCCTAGGAATGAAGTCAATTTGATGTTATGTCCCCCTTTTTGGCTGCAATCCATTAAGCATCTCTTCGGGAAAGACATCATCAAACTCCTGTAAAAGATCCAAAAGCTCTCTCGACAAGGAGAGATCAAGATTGTTAGTATTCAAATAGAAATCTTTATAAGTAACAATAAAACATATCACTTTTGAATACAATGCATGTCGAATATCACTATCCCTCACCATGAAACCCTTTTTCTTTTTCTTGCTCTCACTTGGCCAAATACTACCCTGACTCTTAGTAATGGGTGTGTGTGTTATTTTATTCTTATTTTGAGCCTCTACTCTCTCTCTCTAAATTATATTGATCCTCATGCACATTCTTAGGAGAAAGTGGTGTAAGAGTAATCTTCCTACCATCCTTAATCAGAGAATATCGGTTTAAAAAGCTGTCATGCATCACATTTCTATTGAATTACCAAGGCCTAACTAACAATATTTGTCTAGCATGCATAGCAACTACATCACAAAGTACCTCATTTGAATATTTACCAATGCAAAATGGTACTATGACTTGCTTATTAACCTTTATCTCACCATAATTATTTAACCACATAAGTTTATACCGTTTAGGATATGGAATAATCAAGGAGGTGTTAAAGATCCATTGGGCTTACCTTTATGTCCAATTACAATGAATAGAGTTAAGAAGCTTCAATGAGCCTTAGTCACTTATGTTCAAGAGTAGACCAACATTAATTCATCACAATTAGGCCAATTACAAGAAAACTTGTTGCCTAAGCTAATGAGTATATGGCTAGACAATGATCTATGTGATTGGGTTTTGTTTAATGTTATAGAAGCCCAAATCTTTTGTTAATAGGTTGGCTGCATATCCTAGTTAGTTTTGGACTTGTTTCAAATAAGGCTGTTATTTAGGGATTTCTTATTTGAACAATAAGCCACTTATGTTTGGGCTTTTAAAGCCTTATTAGATTAGGATTTAGATTTCTTTTCTTAATGGACCTTGTCCATTCAGTTAGGAAGGGTAATTTTGGCATTTCCTTTATTTATAAACCTTAAGCACTTCTTTAAGAAGGTGTTGACCACATATCAAGAGGGAATGAATGAGTTATTGAGAATTTTCATAAGCAGAATGAATTTGCTTGTTCTTTATATTCATATTGAATGCACCTTTCACTTATCAAGGAATTGATCTATCCTTGTGGTGTGTTTAGACTTAGGGTTTAAAGAACTTAGTTTTCTTTAGGTTCTAATTCTTGATCATCTATATTCTAATTTAGAGGGATCCTAGGGCTGAATTTCCAATTTGTTGTTGGGTTTGCACTCAAGTAATACACGGGTTCATAATACGCAAAAAGGCTTGTTGTGTTCTTGTGGTTGGAGGTTCTCATCATTTGGTGTCAGAGCAAGGCCTTTTAAATCAGGTTACACATCTTTATTTTTAAGTCTTGTTTGGTTTCTTCTTGTTGAATTTCAAAATTATATTTTTGATAAAAAATTTGTTGTCCTTTGCAAGCCGAATTACTCAGTTTTATTTTTGTGATTGCACATCTTCATCTTTAGCTTCGGATTGTATTAAAATTCAAAAAAAAAAAACATTTAGGCTTCTATAACATTAAACAAAGGCCAATCACATGGATCATTATCTAGCAGCATACTCCTTGGCTTAGGTAACAAAGTTTCTTATAATGGGCCTAATTGTGATGAATTAATGTTGATCCACTCTTGCACATAAGTGATCAAGGCTCCTTGAAGCTTCTTAGCTCTACTCCTTATAATTGGACCTAAAGGTAAGCCCAATGGATCTTTAACACCTCCTTGATTATTCATGTCCTCTCCATCAAGTTCCTCTCCCAAATCACTAACTAGAAGAGATAACTAAAATAAAATTCTAATTAGGCTAAAATACATGTGTGCCCACCCAAAATAAGCCATAAAACTCTAGTTTATGTAAGTCATGTAGATGGGCCTCATAATATAAGCCGAGATAGACCTAAAGTCTACATTTGCTCCAATTCAACTTCTTTGGTCTTTTTAAGTCAGATTAGATTCTTCAAGCCCAAAAAACTGAATTAGATTAATGAACCTTGAACTTAAATCCAATTACTTGTCCTAAGCCCAAATGTCTTAGATAAGCTCATTAACTTGGAATTCGAATTAGAGAAAGACTCTTAATTGAATTAGGATTCCTATTTGAATTAAGATTCCTTTCTTTGCTTGATCTCCTAAGATCATTAGGACTCATTGCTAGATTAGGATTGCTAGTTGATTTAGGACTCCTTATTGGATTAGGCTTCCTTAAGCTAGTAGGATTTGCATTGTTAAGACTTTGTTATGCTAGTTTGGTTTATATCATAAATCCGATGTCGAAGAATCGCGCATATGGCAGAGTCTTGAATAGAATGCGCAGATCCTGAACCAATCCCACTCTTTCCATGGATACAAAGTCGATGCAACGACCCGCCACCACTTGCTTCCATCTCATGACTTGGATTCGACTTTCGTTATCTGCATTAGGGAATGTCCACAATGGATGATGACTAGGTGCAGGTGTATTCGCAGCTGGTGCTCTTCCAGCTCGGACTAGTTGTTGTTGCAGTGGAGGTGGAGGTGCTGGTTCTAGTGCTGGTGAAGTGGAGGAAGATGTTCCTTCGCCACGCGATCTCTTGTTACTAGCGACGCATTTCGCTTGCTTTCTTCATGATTGATCGCGGTTCGTCATATTACATAATGCAATGAATCATTATTTATTCTAACAAGAAATCACGTTAATCAGAAATTCTACCGAAAATTAAACAACATAATGGCTATAATTCGACTAACCGAAAACTTTAAACTTAACAAAAGACTAAAGCCTCAATCTCCTGCATAAACTAATTAACAAATACATTCCAGTATACTTTATCGTGCACCAACTAATGCAACTTTATGCTAACAATTATTCATAATAAAATGCCATAGATAAACTTTTTTGCTGCCAAACCCCATACTTATCATTTCATAATCGAATTCATAGCAAACATAGCAACTAATATAAATTAAATTTAACTGAGGTCATATTGAAGCAGTGTAACAACGTAAAACTACCAAAACATACTAGCACATCCTAAATAAAGTATATGCATAAAAGAAAAACCAAATTAAAATAAATAAAAGCAAAAGGTGAAGAGACTTACTTGGAATTGCTGAGAAAGGTAAGAAGGATGAGAGAAATGGAAGAAGACACCACCTTGGAGCTTAGAAATGGGGTAGCAAAATTTTTGAAAGCTCCACTTTTTATAGCCACGGGGATCAGCACGGGCGAGGGCAAGGCCGTGCTCATCAGCACGGCCAGGACTCGGCCCGTGCTGAGCCTTTAAGCTTCAATGATGCACCATTTGGCATGGATGGGGGCACAGCCGTGCCGACCAGCACGGCCTGGTGTTGCTGCCCATGGTGCCTTCGAAAGCCATAGTGAGGGCTGAGTTTCTTTTCTTTGTGCTTTATGTGTTCTCTCACCACGGGCTTGACTCATCAGCACGACCTGGTGTTGTAGCCCGTGATGGCCACGGAAACCATGGTGAAAGGGTTGATTCTGGGATTTCCTTCACCATCTCGAGTAGCCGAACTCCCTACCAGCATTTGACATATATACGCACACATTTAGGCCGTAAATCAAGTAAGTTAATCAAACAGGAAAGTCCCACTTCATCGATTATTAGGAATCCGACATAAGTTATTCTAACCCTAAGTTCAAACAACTATGTTTACTTATTAAGTAAGTGTTCTAACTACCATCAAGCATGCAATAACTGACAAAACAAAAATTTTAATAAAAGCATAAAATTAAAGTTTTGGGGTTCCTCCCAAAAAGCACTTCTTTTTGGTCGAGTCCTTAGCTGGACTCTGCAGCATCCCTACCTCGTAGTCAAATTAAGAAGGTGGGCGCAATGTAAGCTAGGGCCTGAGGCATATAACCGCAAGGAGGTGGTCCAATGGGTGTAGTAGATGGCCAAGGAGGTGCTCTCCATGCCGAGTTGGGATGTCCAGTCATCCACTTCCAATCATGTCTAGATGACCTGTCATAAACAAACTTGCAACTACCCTTCTCGAGTGTATTATAACACGAAGTTTCAAATTGATGCAAGTTGTTTTCTTTAAAAGAGTGACACACATCAACAGGCAAAGAAGCATGTAGAGCAGAATCTATTAGTATATCCTGTGGTGGCTTATCACATGCAAAACCAATCCCATCAATAGTGCAAATGGCGTGAACATGATTGGCGGGAGGACTCTCAAATGGAGGTAAACTGAAAGTAACACAGTCATCCCCTACATTAAGCTCTAACTTTCCCTCGAATACATCTATTTTGGCTCTAGCCATGGCAAGGAAAGGTCTTCCTAAAATCAAAGGCACACCATGCTCTTTATCCATATCCATTACCATAAAGTCCACAGGAGATATAAATTTATCTACCTTGACTAGCACATTCTATACAATCCCCCTAGGAAGCTTAACAAAATGATAAGCTAATTGAATACACATCCTAGTGGGTTTTGCTTCCCCTAAACCTAGCTCATTCAACATACTTGTGGGCATTACATTTATGTTAGCACCTAAATCAGCTAATGCCTCATCAACACACAAGTTACCCAAAGTGCAAGGAATAGTAAAACTCCCTGGGTCATGACATTTCTCTGGTAAATCACTCTGAAACACTGCTGAGCACTCTTCATTGAGCTTTACGAATGTTGCCTCTTCGAGCTTCCTTTTGTTGCTAAGTATGTCCTTTAAGAATTTGACATACTTCAACATTTGCTTCAATACATCAACAAAAGGCAAGTTAATATGTAGTTGTGTAAAAATATCTAAAAGCTTACTGAACTGCTCTTGTGCTTCTACTTACTTCAGTCTAGCAGGATAAGGAATCTTGGGTTGCTACTCCCTGACTAGGATTGGTTGCAACTTGTGCCTCTCAGGTTCCTTAACCTAACTGCTCATCTCGATCTGCACATCAATAATAGCATCATCAACAACAGGCTTAGAAGGAGCTGAAACTAACTTACCTGAACGCAAAGTGATGGCGTTCACGTGCTCCCTTGGGTTAGACTCAATGGTGCTGGGGAATGCTCCTTGTTGCCTTTTGGACAACATCTTATAAATCTTCCCAATCTGATTTTCCAAGTCCTGAATGGATGCTTGCTGATTTCTAAGAGCATTGTCGGTTTACTGGAACCTCATTTCAGTCGACGTGACGAACTTCATCATCAGCTCCTCCAAGTTAGATGCCTTCTGGGCTGGTGGAGGAAGCTCTGATGGTCTAACTTGCTGCTGCTGCTGCTGTGGTGGCTGTTGATGCAGTCTTTGAAAGCCTAGTGCACCTTGGGCATTATTGTTATGCCGACTAAAATTGGGGTGATTTCTCCACCCAGTATTGTATGTGCTGCTATAAGGGCTGTTCTGTTGTCTGGGTGCATTTCGCTTGTAATTAACATGTTCATGGTCAGTAGAAATATTAGATGAAGTAGAGGAACTAGCAAATATACCTCCCATTCTGATTTGCACCGTAATGCGAGGCCATCTACAAAACTTCATGACTTATTTAGGGCCGCTTGAGCGGCATTTGAAGCTGGTCTATTTTCTTGGTCAAAAGCTCCACTTGAGCTGCCAAGGCTACTGTGGAGGATTGCCATTGGTAGTTGTTCACGGCCATCTCCTCTATCAGGTTCTGCGCCTGCTTCGGTGTCTTGCTGTTCAAAGCTCCACCTGCTGCAGTGTCCACCACTTGCCTCGTAGTAAGGTTCAAACCATTGTAAAAGGTCTGAACCAACATCCATATAGGTAGACCGTGGTGTGGACAGCATCTCAACAAGTCCTTATACCTCTCCCAGGTGTCGTACATGCTCTCGTCATCCATCTATACAAAAGAAGAAATGTCATTTCTCAATTTAGCAGTTTTAGCTGGAGGGAAGTACTTGTAAAGAAATTTTTCAGCCAAAGATTTCCAGGTTGTAATAGTGTGCGGTCGAAGGGACTACAGCCATCTCTTTGCTCTATCCCTTAAAGAAAATGGAAATAATCTCAGCTGGATGGCATCCTCGGTAGTTCCATTTATCTTGAAAGTGTCGCATATCTCCAAAAAGTTGGCTATATGGGCATTAGGATCCTCGCTTGGCAGCCCCCCAAATTGTACAGTCTGCTATACCATCTGGATCACATTTGGCTTTATCTCGAAATTGTTAGCTGCCACCGCTAGTCTAAGTATACTCATTTATGTCCCATCCAATGATGGTCTAGCAAACTTGTACATCGTTCTGTTGGCATCCGCTGCGGCATTTCCATTGTGATTCTCCATCCCTTCTGGTCTATCTACTGGTACCTCAACCTCAATCTCCTCCTCTTCTAATTGCAAACGCTTCCTTAAAAGTCTGAGGGATCGTTCTAGGTCAGATAGAGGTTCTATAAGATTAGAGTTTGAGCTCGTGGTCATAAACTACCTACAAATTGAATGTAGCGACTGTAGAATAAAAATAGTTAAAACAATGAAAGAATAAAATAAAGCAAAATAAAGATAGAAAAATAAATATGGCTAAATTAACAAAAACACAAGTTCGTTATAGTTCACACAAAAAGTAGATTCCCCAGCAACGGTGCCAAAAACTTGATAGGCTATTTATGTAGCTACAATCTAAGGCAGTGAACCTATCGATGCAGACTAGCACAAATGGTGAGTATCAAGGTCGTATTCTCGGGAAAGGGTGAATCTAGACATACTGTAGCATCTTATATTATCTAACCTAAAGAAATCAATGAAGTTTTGTTCTATGATTAATTATGAACAAATAAGTAATTAAATGTCAGATTATCTGAAATGATTTAGGAAAACTCTCGAAGGAAAAGCAAACCCTAGGGGACCTAAGTTAATTGGATTTTTGTAAAGATAGAGATTAAATTGATTATCAATTGCAATTACCCATGGACAAAGTCTTAACTGAATTCCGTCTCCCTCTCGAGATAATCGAATTCCTAAACCTAATAACCTAAAGTTGGAATCTCTTCCTAACGATCGATTATTCGATTAGCATTAAGGTTTAACCCGCCTCTATTAAGCTTTGTTAATTCTTAATCTAGCTAGTCAATTACCCTTATCTCTAAGTGATTATTAACCAGTTCTTGCTATTCAATTTTTAGTTTACTAAATGAATCTCTCAATTACATAAAGTAATCTAAATTCCACAATTCACAACGTCCCATGAATAAAGTGACTTCTCATTAATAATAAAAGCAAGAAGAATGAAGAATTGACAATCAAAATCTCATAACATTAAGATCAATCCACAAACATAGGAACCCCAATTGGGTTCGACAATTTAGCTACTCAAACTAATAAGCATCACAAAATAACGAATAAAATCATAAAAGTGAATTAAAGACATGTACACCCTTCTTCAATAAGTTGGATGAGAAAACCCTAATTTGCCTCTTGAATGCTCCCAAATCTTGCCTTGATCTTCAAATTGATGTTGAAACAAGTGTAATCCTTCCTTCAATTGATGAAATTGATCTCCCAAAGACGACAATTGAGGTTTGGAAACAAATGATTTAAGTTCGTATAATGGAAATCAAATCAGAAAATCAAACCCTAATTCACCAAATCGTTTTTGCCTATATAGTCCCTTCAGCACGACCGTGATCAAGCCTGTGCTGATAAGCACGGGTGGTGTACAGGCCGTGCTGAACCTACGCATTCAGTTCTGTTGACCTCTTCCAAGCCGTGCCCTAGTCGATGCTGAGCCACCACGGGCCGTGGTGGAGGCTGTGGTGGCTACGAAAAACATGCCAAAATGGCACTTCTGGAGGGCAGCTACTTGACAATTCAGCACGGCTGGAGTCCAGGCTGTGCTCAACCTAGGAATGTAAGTCCTTGCTCAATTTGATGGATTCTGGTCCGTAATTGCACGTATTTCCCTCGATTGTTGATAATGTCCTTCGACAATGACCTGAAACGTGAAAGGAACCAAAAGATAGGTGATTCTAGCATAAAACGAGATAATTATGCACAAGAATGTAAACAATTGGGCATGTAAATATGTATAATATGATGTCTATCATTAGCCGACCTAAAAACACTTCGACCTAAATCACTTCATTATATGCATTTTATAGATCAAAGAGCTTGAATTCCAACTTGTATTATACTTGGATTAATTGAAAACGACGTGATTTCTCCCTTATACACATGGATTTACGTGAAACCTTGCTTGATCAGAAGTCCTCATGCCTAGAGGAATAATAAAGGATGAAGATCCAATGGTGTGAATCCTAAATCAAAATATTTGGGTGTGCCTTGGTCTTTGTTGTTCCCTCTTTCCTCCAAAAGATTCATCTGTGATTATTTGGAGAATTATATCAATACACGATCAACTAATTTTCTTTCTTCACATTCGTTAAAGCATTGGATAGATGCCTATGATTGCCGCTTCTATCCACTTTCACTCAACACTCGTGTTTATGGTCCCCAAATTAAACTAAACCATCATTCTAGAAAAAGGGACACAATAAAAACAAATAAAATGAGAATATAGGTAGGATTTTAGATCTGGTAAGGAAAAATATCATAAGTTCTTTGTTCTGTTCCATGCATCTAGGCGTAGGATCAAATCAAATTGATTTAAAGACAAGGGTAGACAAAGAACATAAGAAAAAGGAAGGATTCCCACTTGTATTACAGTTGGATTAATCAAGACCAATATGATATCTCTCTAATTCGCGTGGATTTATATCTCGTCCTGCTTGATCATCAAGCTAAGCCCTAATGCCACTGGTCAAGCTTATTATGTCAATCATGGTGTCACAAGAAGTCCTCATGTCTAGAGGAACAAGGAATGATGGAGATCCCAATGATGTAAATCTTGAATCAAAATATTTAGGCGTGCCTCGATTCTGCCTCAGGTTGTCTTGCGATACCCTCTACAGCTTGACGGGTATCACCAACCTAGACTTATTACTCACATCCTTCGTTTCTTTTGTGTTCTTTATGAATCCTTATGTTTAAATTCAATTCGATTTGATCCTTACACTTGGCCATGGAAGAGAATAAAGAACTTGCGATTTCTTTCCTTATCGGATTTGAAATCCTACCTATCTTCTCATTTGTTCATTTCTTTTGTTCGTCTCTTTCTAATCAATAACTCGTATGATTTGGTTTTATTTAGCAAGCATAAATAAGAGTGTTTAGTTAAAGCACGTGGAAGCAAAAATCAAGAAAAAGAAACTAGAAGTTAAATATGAATAAATAAATAAAGAAAGATGAATAACTAAAGTCAAATCAAGAACTAAAAAGGAGTTGAGTGGCGAACAACTCTCGTAGTCCCAAATTTTATGAGCCAGCTTAATGAAAACAAAGGAAAATTAATATAGGCCTACCTAATCACACTCCGACCCAAATTGCATCATTTTATGTGTCCTAAAGACTAAGATATTTGCATTCCCACTTGTATTTAAAACCAACGAAATATTTGATTTGGTTTAACTCAAAATATTTATTAACATTAAATAATATGGCTACACTTAGTTCGTATAGTGAAAGAAATAAATCTAATTCCTAAAGAGCATAGAGGAAATAAACTAATTAAAAAATTGTCTAAAAGATAAACTAAATAAGAGTTTCCTAAATAATAAAACAAGGAATAGTCAATCTTTACTAAATAAGAATTGACTAAACAATTAAGCAAAACTTTCTGAACAATAAAGTGTGCAGCTGCCTCCTTATTCCCTAATGAAAAACACAGTAATTTGGCAAAAGAGGAAGCCAAAATGTGCCTCCCATGCTTCCTATTTGAAGAAGCTTGCCCCTATAGCTAAATACGAAGCTAAAGTGGTGTTTCCCTTGTTTCCTCTTCAAGTACTAGGCTCCTCCTTGTGCACATGTATTTGGCCTATGCATGGTTTCTTCAAGCCCATCATATTGAATTAAATTAATAAGGCTAGGAGCATTAATTAAATCTAAAGCATTAACTAAATGAAACTCTCCATGGGTTTAATATATCCTTAGCCCAAATCTCTTGAATGAGTCCATTAAGAGCTTCCTTTATGCGTTTGGCCTTAGATCTTGTAATTGGCCCACATTGAATGTGTAAAGGATCCATTGAGCTTGGTGTAGGCTTTTGCCCTATGCTTATGCTTGGATCATGAGTTGAGTCTTGAAGCTTGGTGCTTTGTTATTAACATGGCATCTAGTATGAAAAATATTATCACACTATACCTCATCTACTTTGGCATGTGCACTCAAGGCTCTTTGTGCCACCAACATCTGTCCACTTATAGGCATCTTAATATCACTTGAATCCTCAAGTAGCGGCATGTCATCCTCTTCCTTACTCTTAGTCTCCACTCTAGCATCATTCATCAAAATCAAAGCTCTTTTAGTCCCAAATTTTATAAGCTAGCATAATGAAAACAAGGGAAAATTCGCATGGGCAAACCTAATAACACCCCGACCCAAATTACTTCATTACATGCATCCTAAACATCAAAATGCTCACATTCGCACTTGTATTATGCTTGGATTAATTAAAAACAATATCATTTCTCCCTTAAGCATGTGGATTTATGTCTTATCCTACTTAGTCATTAAGCTAAGCCCTAATGCCACTAGTCAAGCTTTTTAATTATGTTCCCATGATTTCTTATCCCAATCCTTATGTCATCTGGAGTCCTCATGCCTACAAGAAAAAATAATGATGGGGATCCCAATGCTACAAATCTTGAATTGGAATAATTGAGCGTGCCTCAATTCTCATCTATGATCATTCAGAGATTGATATCAATACTAGGTCAACTAAATTTCTTTCTTTACATTTGTCCAAGCATTGGATCAATGCTTATGATGCTGCTTTCATGTGCTTTTACTCAACATTCTTGTTTATGCTTGCCAAATAAAACCAAACCATCGTACTAGACAGAGATTAAAAAGAGACGAACAAAAGAAAAGGTAAAAAATGATAACATAGGGGATTTTGGATCCGATAAGGAAAGAAATTGCAAGTTATTTATTTTTTTCCATACAGCTAAGCGTAAGGATCAAATCGAATTGATTTAAATCTAAGGGTAGACAAATAATGGAAATGGAAGGAAGGGCATGAGCGATAAGTCTATGTTCGGTAGCGGGAGTCTAGATAAATCCCTAAAGTTCTTGAAAGAACCCTTAACATGATTTCCC
Organism: Ricinus communis; assembly: GCF_019578655.1. Taxonomy (NCBI): domain Eukaryota; kingdom Viridiplantae; phylum Streptophyta; class Magnoliopsida; order Malpighiales; family Euphorbiaceae; genus Ricinus; species Ricinus communis. Next base: position 12,062,730 of record NC_063264.1, on the reverse strand, counting down.
ACAATATAGAAAAGAAAAATAGCATGCTCACTAGACCTAAGTATTCAGTCGCATGCGGTACTTATAATGCGAAAGCCATCATTCTATAAGAAGAAGAAACTATAAGCTAAATATGAATAAATAAATAAAGAATGATGAATAAACTAAAGTCAAATTAAAAATTAAAGAGGAGTTAATAGGGCAACAAGTCTCGTAGTCCCAAATTTTATGAGCTAGGTTATCTAAAATAAGGGGAAATTCGCATGGGCGTACCTAATAACACTTCGACCTCAATCACTTTACTATTTGCATCCCAGACATCAAAATGCTCGAATTCTTGCTTGTATTACCCTTGGATTAATCGAAAACTACATGATTTCTTTCTTACGTGTATGGATTTACATCTCGTCCTACTTGACATTAAGCTAAGCCCCAATGCCATTGGTAAAGCTTGTCAATTGCATTCCTATGACTCCTTACACCAATCTTCGTGTCCAAGAATCCTTGTGCCTAGAGAAACAATGAATGATGGAGATCCTAATGGTGCAATTCCTAAATCAAAATATTTGGGCATTGTCTTGATTCTCGTTATTCCCTCTTTTCTCTAAAAGATTCATTCATGATCATTTGGAGAATTATATCAATGCTCGATCAACTAATTTTCTTCCTTCGCATTTCTTCAAGCATTGGATCCATGCCTATAATTATTAGTTTCACTCGCTTTAACTCAGCACTCGTGTTTATGCATCCTAAATAAAACTAAACCATCATGATAGACAGATATTAGAAGGAGAGGCATAAAAGAATAGAACAAAATAAGAACATAGGTAGGATTTTGGATCCGGTAAGGAAAGAATTCATAAGTTCTTTGTTCTTTTCCATATGGCGAAGCTTAAGGATCAAATCGAATTGATCTAAACATAAAGGTGGATGAAAAACTCAAAATAAAGTAAGGACGTGAGAAATAAGTCTTCGGTTGGACTGTTATTAGGTATGGCCACACGAATTTTCCTTTGTTTTCATTAAAGAATTATGGTAACGAAATTGACAAATTTGACTGGTGGCATTGAGGCGTGACTTGATGATTATGTTGAGACGTATATCCATACACGTACGGGAGAAATTATGTTGCTTTTGATTAATACATGCGCACATATTTTGATGTTTAGGAGACACATAATGAAGTTTATTAGGTACACCTAAAGGCATTTTCTCTTATTTTTGTTAAGTTGGCTCATACAAGTTGACACTACAAGATTTGTTGGCTAATCAACTCTTCTCTAGTTCTTGATTTGACTTTAGTTTATTCAACTTTGTTTATTTATTTATTCATATTTAGCTTCTAGTTTCTTCCTCTTATGGAATGACGGCTTTTGCACTATGAATACCGCATGTAGCTGAATATTTGAGGCTAATGAGCATATTATTTCAGTTTTCTACCTTGCGGAGAAATAAGTTATGGGTTCTTCCAAGACCTTTGTGGACTTATGAAGACTTGCACTAGCGAACCTATACTTATCGTTCACGTCCTTCCTTTCTTTTGTGTTCTTTGTCTACCATTGTATTTAAATCAATTTGATTTGACCCTTATGCTTAGCCATGGAAGAGAATAAAGAACTTGAGATTTTTTTCCTTATCAGATATAAAATCCTACCTATATTCTCATTTGTTAGTTTCTTTTGTTCGTCTCTTTCTAAACTATGTCTAGTATGATGGTTTGGCTTTATTTGATAGTATAAATACAAGGGTTGAGTTAAAGTGCGTGGAAGCGGCAATCATACGCACTGATCCAATGCTTGGACAAATGTGAAAATAGAAAATTAGTTGATCGAGTATGATATCATTCTTAGAATGATAACAGAAAAATTTTTTAGAGGAAAGAGGGAACACCGAGAATCGAGGCACGCCCAAATATTATGATTCAGGATTAGCTCCATTAGGATCTCTATCATTCCTTATTCCTCTAGGCATAAGGACACCTGATGACACAAGGATTTGTGTAAGGAATCATGGAAATGCATTTGACAAGCTTAACTTGTGGCATTGGGCCTGACTTGATGATCAAGCAAGTCGAGACCCAATTCCACGAGCATAAGGGAGAAACCATATTGCGTTCGATTAATCCAAGCGGGAATGCACACGTTTTGATGTTTGGGACACGTATAATGAAGTAATTTGGGCCATCGTGCTATTAGTAGGCCCATATGAATTTGTTCTTATTTTCATTAAGCTGGCTCATAAAATCTAGGACTACGAGACATGGAACAATTTCACCCTCCTAGAAGATTCTCAATCTATGACCATTTACTTCAAAGATTTTGTCCAAATCCAAGCTTTTAATTTCCACTGCACCATAGGGGAACTCATTAGTAACAATAAATGGACCAATCCAAAACTATCTCCTCTGCCTGTAATGCTGTAAGCTAATAGGGTATGGAGATAGCGGAGATGATCCGGAAGGCTAGACGCCTTAGACTTGCTTGGGTAGTACGATTCCAGCCTAAGTACTAATGAGTCCCACATGGTGTCATATGATATTGGGTTGATGTAGAGACATCCCTGATACTCTTCCCCCGAGATCTCCTGTTCAGTCCATAATCCTAAATGCATGCCGAATTGTGGGACTAACATTGAGAACTCCCTTGCCCCAAGTCTGAAATAAACTGCATCAGGCTTATGCCAGTTTGTTATCTGTTGCTGCAGGAAGAAGGTGCTGAGGAACTCAATCGTAAGCTCACGGTAGGTTGGATGCCTTTTATTAATCCAAGTAGGAATGAGCGCAGTTTTTATGTTTGGGAGGCATATAATGAAGTAAATTGGGCCGGATTGTTCCATAAGAAGAAGAATCTACAAGCTAAATATGAATAAATAAATAAATAAAGATGAATAAAGCAAAGTCAAATTAAGAACCGGAGAGGAGTTAACTAGTCAATAACTCTCGTTAGTTTCCCCTTGGATTACCCTACTTATCTGGATGACTGAAACGTTTCCTCACTCCATCGAGCAAAACAACGAATTGTGCTATTGGGAGGCAACCCAAATGCTTTCTTTATTTTTCTTTTATTCATACCTTTTATTTTCTTTCACTAAATTTATTTTATTTTCTAATATCTTTTTTTAATGAAGAAGTTCAATTTTTTTTCTGGCAGGAGGCTAATCTCGATAAGGCATGACCACGCCTTTTTACAGCTCTACCAAAAGCGTTAACAGAATTTGTTATAGGAGCTCGTTCCTTATAAGGCGTGACCATGCCTTGTTTCAAAACATCTTCCATTTTGTTTTGACATCTACACTTAATTTTACAAAAGCTCGTTTCTTATAAGGCATGACCACACGTTGTTTCAAAATATCTTCTATTTTGTTTTGACGTCTACACTTAATTTTACAGAAGCTTGTTCCTTATAAGGCGTGACGACGCCTTGTTTCAAAACATCTTCTGTTTTGTTTTAACGTTCATTCTTTTACAGAAGCTCGTTTCTTAGAAGGCGTGACCACACCTTGTTTCAAAACATCTTCTGTTTTGTTTTAACGATTTTGACTTCTCCATTTCATTTCCTTTATTTAATTTTTTTTTAATTCAAAAAAAAGAGAAAAAGAAAGAAGGAAATTTTTACAACAACCACCATCGTTTTCTTTATTTTTCCTTTGCAACAGCAGCCACTACTCACTTTTACCTTCTCCGCCCAAACACCTAACAATCACCGATCATGGTCCGCCTTAAGACTACTACCCGAAAGAGGACCTCCACACGTCAGTGAAGTAAAGGGACACCTTCCAATCCCGGTGATGCAACAGTTTGCCAAGAAGAAAAAATGACAGCAGTCCCTCCACCCAACCCTAGCGAAGCAGTCCCTCCTTCCAAAACGACAGCAGTTCCTCCAAATGCTAATGCAATAGCCTCGCTCGATGTCGAGGAAGCAGTTCCTTCGTCCAAATGCCGTACAACAACCTCGCCCAATGCTGACACGACAATTTTTCAGGAAAAGAAAACGACAGCAGCCACTCAGGACAACAGTAAAGCCACATTTAGGCAAACTCATTTAGGAAAAGGGAAAGTTGTTCTACCACCATCAGAAGCCGAATTAACTGGGTTTTTGAAATTCACTACGTGGATGTACGAAAACGAGCAATTAACACAGGTAAGTATGTCGATACTCATTCTATCGAAAGACTAAATATAAAGGAGGATTTCGATGCTATGATAACTAGTGTGTGGTAGAAAACTTTACTGACTGTTAGATACACCACATTTGTTGAGTTGATTAGAGAATTCTACACAACCTTTCAGTTTGAAATACCTGAGAATTTCACATTTGATAGTCCTGGAGTTGTGCGATATCGACTCCTAGGCAATGAATTTAAGCAATCAATCACTGAATTTAATTTGGCCCTAGGATTTGTTGATACTGGATTTTCCCTAACCAACCAATACAAGAGCTTTGCTATAGATTTTGTTGATAATTTTGATCAAGCAAAACTCTAGAAGACCATGTCTTCTAACCCCATGCATTATGATCCTAGCAACTCTAAAGGTGTGAATCTTAATAAACCTGAATGTATGTCTTCTCTAGTAGAAAAGACACAACAAATGTATGTATAAAAGCTAAACTTTATTTTATTTGGTCCATGTTGCATGAAAACATAATCAATTTGGGTTCTTGGTTGGCTTCGCAATTCAAATTTGTGTTGGCTCGTAAAAAGCATTTATGTTTAGGATTTTTAATTACTCACTTGGTTGTTCGCCTTCGATTGCTTAATCTTGATAGTACTAACATGCATATTGCCTGTGAGATGGAACCATTGGACATAGCTTGTTTGATGAAGATGCACGTGCTTGTGGAGAATAATAGGGTGTACTCTTTCCAAAAGCCTTCTCTGCATGGCCAAGGCGATCCTCCAAGATCTAGGAAACGCTCTTGCCCAATGAGCAATCTTTGTGAACCAGAGGATTCAATTGAACTAGATTTTGAAGCTCGTTTGGAAAAGATGGAATGACAAATTTCAAAGATGGAGAGAAATTTAGACGCCTTGATGAAGCACTAGGGAGTTCTACCCCCTTGCCCACCGTCACCATAGACCACTCAATCCAAGTGGCTCACAAATTAGGGGACTATCACATCTCTTTCCATTTATTTTGAGAGCCATTTTCTTTTTGATACTTTGAGGACAATGTATAGTTTAGGTGTAGGAGAGGAATATGATAATTACATGATTTTCTTTTCTTTTTAAAAATATTTTTTTTATAATTAGGCATGCTTTAATTCATATGTGCTAATTTTTCTTCTGCAACCTTGAGTTTTGTTTTGATAACCTAGAATACCATGTAAGTTAGAGATACATTTTTGGTTTGAGTTTTAATGCATGAAAGGGATAAGCATGATTACTGTTTCTTTAAAATTATCTGATGGTAACTCATTGGTTTATTGATTGAAAAACGCGCAAGACTTGATACAAATTTGAACATTCAAGTGAGCTTTTGAGCCAAAAAGCAGTTCATTATATTTTGCTCTAATTGTTTGTTGAATGTTATCAAACTTATTATGATTATTCTAGAACTTACTTGCAAATGCATGTTGAGACCGCATCCTTGGGTTGATGCTTTAATATAAAAAGGGCAATTAGGATTAACCTATTCTTAGACTCTTAAAAAACTTACCCTATTGATTTCCCTTTTAGTTAGCCACTTTGAGCCTATTTTCCATTTTCTCTTTTCTTATTTTTAACACATGTTGTTTAACCCAAGACCTTTCGTTTGCTACCTATATTTTTCTACCCTTGTCAAGATAAGAAGGGAAGTGTAGCATGGTACAAATGAAACAAAAAAAAGACAAAAAAAAAGGAAAAAGAGAAAAAAAAGGAAAAGAAAAAAAGAAGAGGGAAAGAAAAGGAAGAAAGGGAGAGAAAGAAAGTTGATATCTATTCCTTTCATGAAAGAGGAGAATTGAAGAAGTATTCATCAAATATACTGAATTAAATTGTTATATGTTACTCTTCCCAAGTTCTTAGTGTTCATATAAAATGTGGCAATAAATTTCAACTTTAAAATTTTTTGTAGTATGTTTCATGGTGATGTGGCATAAGTTATCATGTAGGAATCTAACCCTTCTCTCTTTATAATGAAATATTTCAATTCTTCCTTTTATCACACCCTTTCCTAAGCCCCGTTACAACCCTCGTGAAGTCCCTTTGCATCTAATTCATGTTTAGTGGTGGATACTTGAATCATTAGCAAGCTTATGGTAATAACATGCTATGTTTTGATCTTGAGAGTAAATGCACCCTAAACACTTTGAGAGTGTTGAGTGAAACCATGTTAGGATGTTAAATCTTATTGCTTTGATTTTGATGAATTATTGAGATACTTGTTCTTTTTACAAAATTTATCCTATCAGTGCTAATCTCTTAATTGTCATTATTATTAAGCTCATTGATGTATGTTTAACTTATTTGGTATTTGTGGAGATTAAAAGAGATGAAAAGGAAAGTAGAAAGGAGAATTGGTATGTTGAATTGAGGTATGCTTGAGAACAAGCATAAATTAGGTGTGAGGAAATTTGATAGGTCATAAATAGTTATACTTATTGTATTTAATTCCCTTATAATTTGATTGAATAATGTACTTAATTATGGAAATTCTATTTATTCTAACCTAGTTGATGAAATATCAAGGACTAAGCAGAATGCAGCCTAAAGGTATGTTTTAAGTCATCACTTGTCAGAAACCAAGTCTTTTGGAGGAAGAGTAAAAATTTGTACAAAAGATCATTGTCAATAAGGCGTGACCACACCTTATAATCCGTGAGCTGTTGGAACCTGTAGAGGAGAGCTTCAAATTTTTCAAGATAAATTCATGGTGGACCCACTTTTATATAGTTTCCTTTCTTTTTGGACGTGCTGGATAAAGAGAACTTTCTCCCATGTATTTAGGATTTTAATTTGTTTAGATTACTCTTTATCTTATCCTTCCTTATAGGGATAAGATCATATAGGAAGTTTATTTCTTTTTTATAAGGATTCTCTTATTAGGTTTAACTTCCTATATAAGGAGGCTAGTTCTACTAAGTAAAGGACGGTTGAGAATGCTTTGATATTTATTAATTTTCTTCTTCTATTCCCTACAATTCATTTCTTATGAATTTTTACTCCACTATGTGTGGCTAAGTTTTTAGTTTCTCATTCAAGAGTGAATAAATTCCAATTGTGATTTTGTGAGCCTTTGTGCTTAACAGAATTCTTCTTTAATTCAAGTATTCTTTATTTCTTGTTTTTATTATTTATGAATTTTTGATATTGATTGAACTGGCGACTGAACTTTGATATTGATTTTTCTATTGTTAAACTTTAAGTTTGTGATCCGTAATTGTCATGAACGATTGACACAAGTAGCAAGGAGCTGGTTCATGTATGTGAGATTGCGGCCTTTTCGAATTACATAGCATGCATGATAGGCTCTAGGGAAATAAAGGAACAAGGTTAATTTAATTGCAGTTATCTCAATTAATTAATGTTGGTTTAGTCATTCTCATTATTCTTAATGCTATCATTGAGTTGATGTGGAACGCTATCGTGCTCAGTTGACTAATGGTAAGTTTTGATTTGGATGCTGGGTTTAAGTCAATTATATTAGGAGAATTACAGTTGTTGCGGCTTTTCCGAATAAGTAGACTAAGTACTTGAATAGAAAAATTCATATTTTACCCTATGATCATGATTACAATTGGATGGAATTAGCACTCTTGAATTGGAAATTTGTTAAGGTTGATTTTTATTTTTTTTAATATTTAGCCTTCATTATTTTCTATTTATTTATAATTTTGATTCAAACATTCAAAATCCCCCCATTTTTATTTTACCTTGAGAAGCTACCCACATTGGTTCCCTTGGGATTCGACCTGGTTTCACTATTTCTACAAGTTAGTTTAGGAGAATCAATAATTTATTTTGAAGGGCTTCGACAACCCGTTCAATTAGAAAGAAAGTGATTGATAAGTCTCAAAGAACGCCACAAGAACAAGTCTTGATAAGTTCATAAGTTCTTAAAAGAACCAGAAATTGAATTCTATCAATAGAATCGATAATAAAAATATGCATTAACCTGAACCATTTGGCTATAGTGTGTTTAAATAGCCAAATATACAGCCTTAACTTCCTTTACACCTTTAGGAAGAAACTAGAATAGAAAAGTAAAAAATCAAAGAGTAAATTAGAAGCTTCCTAAATAATAAAATGAATAATTATAGTAATTTAGGCAATCTTTTAATATCGGAAGAATAGACTAAATCAACATCTAATATTCCTAAATAACTAAAAGGCGTGGCTACCCTTGTTTCCTAAGCAAAATTGGGTGCCTAGGACAAGCTCACAAGCATGCACCTTCTTATTTCCTCTTTAACCTTCTTTCCTTGCTTCCTCTTTAAGAATTTGGCCTTCCCTTATTCCTTTGAGTAAAATTTCACCTAAAACTTAAGGGTTCGTGGCCAGACATGTTGAATTAGGTTAATAACAAGATTGGGCTTGATTAATTCTAACTCTTTATATGGCTTCGAAGGCTTGGCCCAAATATATTGAATAAGACCATTTTAGTCCCCCTTCATTCTCTTAGCTTTAGCTCTTTTAATTGGGCCTCCCTTGATGAATAATGGATCACTTGGGCTTGGAACTTGATCTTCGACCCAAATCACTTCACTTATATGCATTTCAAACATCAAAGAGCTCGAATTCCAGCTTGTATTATGCTTGGATTAATAAAAAAACAACATGATTTCTCCCTTATGCGCATGGATTCATGCCTCGTTCTCCTTGATCATCACCCAATACCATTGGTTAAGCTTGTCAATTGCGTTACATGATTCTTTACACCAAACCTTGTGTTATCAAGAGTCCTCGTGCCTAGAGGAACAATGAAGGATGGAGATCCAATGGTACAAATCCTAAATCAGAATATTTGGGTATGCCTCGATTCTTATCGTTCCTACTTTCCTCTAAAAGATTTGTCTGTGATCATTTAAAAAATGATATCAATACATGATCAACTAATTTTCTTGCTTCATATTCATCGAAGCATTGGATCGGTGCCTATGATTGCCGCTTCCACGCGCTTTCACTCAACACTCGTGTTTATGCTCCCTAAATTAAACCAAACCATCATTTTGGATAGAGATTAGAAAAAGAGATGTAATAGAAACAAACAAAATGAAAATATAGGTAAGATTTCATATTTGTTAAGGAGAAATATAAAAAGTTCTTTGTTATCTTCTACGGCTAGGCGTAAGGGATCAAATCCAATTGATTTAAAGAGAAGGGTAGACAAAGAACATATAAGAAAGGAGAGGACACGACGGAAAAGTCTGTGCTCGGTAGCGCGAGTGTTGATAAGTCCACAAAGTTTTTGAAAGAACCTATAACTTAATTTTCAACAAGGTAGAAAACCAAAATAATATGGTAATTACCATCAAGTATTCAGTTGGATGAGGTTTTTATAGTGTTAAAGCCTGAATTCCATATGAAGAAGAAACTAGAAGCTAAATATAAATAAATAAATAATGATGAATAACTAAAGTCAAATTAACAACCGGAGAGGAGTTAACTGGTCAACAGCTCTCGTAGTCCCAAATTTTATGAGCAACTTGATACGAACCAAACTAGCACAATGAATCCTACTCCAATAAGGAGTCTTGATGATGCAAATCCTACTAGCTCAAGGAATTCTAATCCATAAGGAGTCTTGACTCAACTAGAAATCCTAATCTTGGAAGGAGTCTTGATGATATTAGGAGTATAAGCAACGAAAGGAATCCTAATTCAACTAGGAGTTTTAGTTTGATTCAAATTGCAAGTTAATGAGCTTATCCAAGACAATTGGGCTAAGGACACATCAAAACTAAAGAATTAGATTTAAGTTCAAGGCTCATTAATCTAATTCAGTTTATTAGGCTTGAATGAATATAAATGGGCTTAAAAAGAGCAAAGAAGCTGAATTGGAGCATATGAAGACTTTAGGCCTAACTTGGCTTATGTTGTGAGGCTTATATATATGACTTATGTAAATTAGGGTTTTATGGCTTATTATGGGAAGCCACACATGTATTTAAACTAACTAGGACTTTGTTTAACTTATCCCTTTTAGTTAGTAAGGTTATCTTTATATTTGATGAGATGTAAATCCTTATTTATTAAGATTTGAGATTTTCTAAGGTCTATATAAGGCTAGTACAAATTTTAATGTAAAAAGAGTTAAAGTTGAATGATATTTGGTAAGGATCAATTCAAATTGATTTAAACAAAAGGGTAGACAAAGAACACAAAAGAAAGGAAGGATATGAGGGATAAATCTAGGTTCGTGATACAAATGGGCTAGCACAAGAAAAGCTTCTAGATGATGGGCTTGATGAGGAGCACACAAGCAAAGCTAAGAATGCTAAAGATGGGCTAAGCTTGCCACAAGGCCCAATAACAAGGTCTAGAGCCAAGAATTTGCAAGAAGCCTTAAATGGTTATATATAAGATTGGGCTAGCAAGGAAAGTCCATTTGAAGGCCCAAGATCCATAACTATTAAGGAGCATCAGGATTGGGCTTTATTCAATCTATAGAAAGGTTCAAGCCCATGAAGAACCAATTAAGGCCGAAATATGCTTGTAGTCTTTGCTTTAGTTTTATTAATTTTATTAGGGTTGAATAGTCTTTTTCCTATTAGTTTTCTTCTAGGCTTTCTGTCAAGTCTATTTAACTTGAACCAAGTTGTATGTTAGTTTAAGTTTTCATTTATTAATGATATTTCATTATTCTAGCAACCTTTGCTTGAATTCTTATATTCATGTTGAATGCATTTAACACTTATCAAAGATTTGATCTATCTTTGTGGCATGCTAGGATTAGGATTTAAAGGACTTAGTTTTATTTAGGTTATAATTCTATTGTTCAACTTTACAATCTGATCTAGAATGATCCTACGATTTGATTCAATTTGTTAGTGGGTCTAGGTTAGTGATATACGGAATCATAACTATTAGAGTTTGTATATTGTATTCTTAAACATTCTTAACATTTGGTATTAGAGCTTTGGCTCTTAGAAATTAGACTGCGTATCCTTGTCCTTTTAGGTTATTTAGTTGTTTCTTTAAGTTTTTGTAAAGGTGTTTCAGCTTCTTAGAGATCTTGGAGTGGAGGTATGATTTTGCTCTTGATTTACATTATTTTTTTTATTTTGTGTAATTTCATATTCGGATCTAGTAAAGAAAAAAGAAAATAAAAAAAGAAAGAAGAGAAGTATTAAAAAAATTGAATCTTGAAGAACAATCCGCAATCTTGAAAGCTTATTGAATATCATGATTTTCTTGAAGAAAGGCACTTAGGATTCATCCTTGTAGCCAAACACTAACCTGTAAATATTTTTCATTAGTTAGCCAAGTTGAGCCTATTTATTTTCTTCATTTTTATCATTGGTAAGCCTTTCATCGTTTGGTCCCTACCCTATTTCTAGAATTTTTGCAATGTGTTCATTGAGTTGCTGGATAAAATGCTGGTTTTATTTGTACTTTGAATTCACTAAATCCTTTAAAAAAGTTTGGTTTAGATTCTCCCTTCAATCTAAAGTAATTTTGTTACATTGTTTATCTCTGAAAAAAGAAATAGTCCTTTATTGAGTTTTCATTCATTTTTCACTTTTTGAGCATCTTATTTTAAAGACTTGGGAACTATAGTGAATTTAATTATCTTAGTTTGGCATTTAGTCCTTTTTGAGCTGAAATTTTGTGTAAGCACATTGCAAAAGTCTAGAAATTATTTACACCTCACTTCCAAATCTCCATACCTAAACTTAAGCCCCATTACAACCCTTGTGAAGACCATTTGATTATGATATTTGATTATTTGCAGTAGCGGAAAAGAGATTTATGTGCAAGCCTATGGTGAGTAGGTTGAATATAATTATGTTGAGGGATTAATGACTACCTTTCAAACACTGAGTGTATAGAGTGGTTCTTTGTGAGGCATATGGTTTCTTGAATATTTGATGTTGAATGTACTATTTAATTTCTCCATACACTAACATGATAATTACTCTTGTTTAGATTGCTAGTTTAGTTTTTGGTTGAGTCTCCATTTGGGATAGATTGAATGTTGCTTAATTGTAATCCAATGCATGAATTTTAAGGAGGGTTGGTTGCAAGCTTATAATCTAAACTGTTGATTACTTGAGGACAAACAAAAGCTTAAGTATGGGGTGATTTTATATCCTTGATATTACATAATTTGCCTGCTTGATTTTGTATTATTTTTAGAGCAATTTATGTGTTTTTGTATTAGAATCACCCTGTTTTAATTTTCTTTGTATCTCAGGTGTTTTTCTAGGCACATCATCAAAGTTAGAGAGAAATCATACCAGAATCAGGAAGAAACGGACGAATCGGGCGCATTAGACTGTTCAACATGCCCATGTTGAGAAGCACAATCAAGGTCAGAGGGCATGCTGAAATGCCTTACCTATGGTGAAAAAAAGCGATTTGCAACACGGTTACTGAGAGTGACATGGCCTAGGAGCATGTCCGTGCTGAGTAGCACGACCCAAATCCAAGTCGTCCTGAAGAAGGCCAAATGTAAACTTTTGGATCAACACGGCCTGGATTTCGAGTGTTCAAGGCAGACCTTGAGAGCTAACTTCCAGATGATCAAGAAGAGGAAAACAGAGAAGAATTCCACTTCAACATCATCAAGATAGCTGCTCTTGAGGATTGGGGCGAAGATTCAAAGGAAAGAAAAAAGAGATTTGTACAATTTGGTACTAATGCTGGTAGGGGAGCTCAAAATGTGGTTAGGAAAGGAGGTAGCGTTCTTGGCATTAGTAGAGGCTCAAGTAGAGGTTCTAGAGCTAGTGTTAGTAGAGAGAGCGACGCATCCAAATTGACACATCCTGTTCAACGTACACAAATAGAGAGGCCTTCGGTACAACCTAGAGTATTTGCAATGACACAGTAGGAGGCAGCATTATTGGTTGATGTCATTTTTGGTAGGTTAACAATCTTTTGTAAGAATGCATAAGTTCTTATTGATCTCGGTGCAAGTCATTCATTCATTGCATCATCATTTATATCTATATACCAAAGAAAAAGAGTGTGCTAGAACAAGGTTTTGATATGGACCAACCACTATCACATGGATTCCATAAAGATGGACTTGATGAAGATGAGCAAGAGCATGGAGGAGTTTGGCCAAAGCTTCAAGCCCAAGATCAAAGTCAAGATATTGAGGCCAAAGATCCAATACAATTTGCCTCAAGGCCTAATAACTATATCAAGATTCAAAAAGTATCAATAAGCCTTAATTCAACACATGCAAGGCCTTATGAATTCGGCCCAAGAGGAATTACAAGGAGTTCAAGGCTTTAGTTTAAGTGAAGGCCTAACTCAACTTAAAGTATTACAAGTTTAAGTGTTCAATGGGCTCACTTATCTTTTTTGGGCTCAAAAAGGCCAAAGATGCTGATTTGGAGCATATGAAGACTTCGAGGCTAACTTAGCTTATGTTTTAAGGCTCATACGCATGTTATAAGTGTCCCACCCGTACTATATGTGGAGTATGCATACAATAAGGCTATTCATAGCACCATATATTGTTCTCCATTTGAAATTGTTTATGGTTTTAATCCATTAACTTCTCTTGATTTATTTCCTTTGCCTCTTAATAAGCTTGTTAGTGTAGATGGTTCCGCTAAGACAGATTTGATTAAAAGACTACATGAACAAGTTAAAGAGAGGATTGAGAAGCAAAATACTAGAGTAGCCGAAAGGGTTAACAAAGGAAGAAGGCCAATGGTGTTCTAACTTGGTGATTAGGTTTGGGTGTATTTTCGCAATGAAAGGCCTAAATCAAAGAATCTCAAAGCTAAGTCCAAGGAGTGATGGATTATTTCAAGTACTTGAGAGGATCAACGACAATGCTTACAAACTTGATTTACAAGGTAAGTATAATGTGAGTGGCACATCTAATGATGCTGATTTAAGTCCTTTTGATGTAGGTGATGAGCTTGATTCAAGGACGAATCATCTTAAAGTAGGAGGGAATTATATGGATCGGCCAAGGCTTAAAGATGTTGGTTTAGATGGGCTTGATGACGAGGGCAACAAGAAAGAACAAGGAATGGTCCATTAAGTTTGCCACAAGGTCCAATTACAAGGTCAAGGGCCAAAAATATTTAAGAGTCCTTAAATGGCTACATGCAAGAGTGGGCCAACAATGAAAGTCCAATAGGATTCGGCCGAAATGAAATTCATAAAGAATGGGCCTTGTTTAATGTTCTTAAAGTCCAAGTTTATGAAGGCTTTGTTTAGCTCTTAATGTCCTATTTGGCTAGATGTTAGATTTTCCTAAGCTTGTAAGGAAACTTATATTAGGTCAGATTAGTTAAGTAAGAGTTTTATTCTTTTTAGGACTTTGGATATGTCTTTAAAACATGTCAAATTTGTATGCCTTTTTTAGATTATGATTAACTAAACTTTTTACTTACTTTCAAGCCAAAATTGCTTGTATGTTGTGTTCTTGTTTGAATGCGAAACTTACTTATCAAGGAGTTGATCTATCCTTGTGGCATACTTGGAATTGGGGTGCTCAATGGGGCAGCCTTAAACTACCCAACTTATGATAAGGAGATGTACGCATTGGTGAGAGCTTTAGAGACATGGCAACACTATCTTTAGCCCAAAGAGTTTATGATCCACATAGATCATGAGTCATTGAAGCATTTGAAAAGGCAAAATAAGCTTAACAAATACCACGCTAAATGGAGTGAGTTCATTGAGTCCTTTCCATATATGATCAAACACAAGAAAGGTAAAGATAATGTTGTTGCAGATGCATTATCTCGAAGATATGCACTTTTTTCTGCTTGGAATGCCAAATTCCTTGATGTTGAGCATATTAAAGAAATTTATGAGCATGACTCTAATTTTGGCAATGTGTTTAATGCTTGTGAAAAAGGTGCTTTTGATATATTTTATAGACATAATGGGTTTTGTTTATAGAAAAATATTTGTGTATTCCCATATGTTCTATGCGTGAGGTATTAATTAGGGAAGCCCATGAGGGTGGTTTAATAGGACACTTTGGAATTTCTAAGACTTTAGATGTTTTTCATGATGTTTTCTATTGGCCTAATATGATGCGAGATTTGGCTAGATATTTTTATGGATGCATTGTTTGTAAACAAGCAAAGTCTAACCGAAACCCCATGGCTTGTATACACCATTGCCCGTGCCTAGTTCACCTTAGATTGATATTTCTATGGATTTTGTGCTTGGTATACCTAGGTCTAGGTGTGGTAATGATTCCATATATATTGTTGTTGATAGATTCTCTAAGATGGCTCATTTCATTCCATGTCATAAAACTGATTGGTGAAACATATATTTCTGACTTTGCATGGTATTGCCTAGAACTATTGTTAGTGATAAGGATGCAAAGTTCTTAAGCTACTTTTGGAATACTTTATGGGGAAAGTTAGGAAGTAAGTTATTGTTTTCTACTACATGTCATCCACAAACTAATGGTCAAACTAAAGTAGTTAATAGGACTTTAGGTACTTTGTTGTGTACTATGGTTAAAAAGAACCTAAAATCTTGGGAAGAATGTTTGTCAAATATAGAGTTTGCATATAATCGTAGTGTGCATTCATCTACTCAATTCTGTCCATTTGAAGTTATTTATGGTTTTATTCATTTATCTCCATTATATATGATTCACTTACCTTTTAGTGAACGTGTTAATCTAGATGGAAAGAAAAGGTAGATTTTGTGAGGAGGTTGAATGAGAAGGTGCGTGAAAATATAGAAAGAAAGATTAAAGTCTATGCTCAACAAGCCAACAAAGGGTGTATGAAGGTTGTTTTTGAACCTAGTGATTAGAGTAATGGGTGCACATGAGCAAGGAAAGGTTTCCTTCACAAAGGGGTTCCAAGTTACTTCCACGAGGAGATGGTTCTTTTCAAGTTCTTGATAGGATTAATGATAATGCATATAAATTGGAATTGCCCAATAAGTATGGAATTAGTGCTACTTTTACTGTTGCTGATCTTTCTCTTTTTGATTTTGACATAGGTGATGATGTAACGCCTGCATTTTCTCATCATACATGTTATGTCCATTTACATTTAATCATTGGGCATATGATGGTATATTAATAATTTTTTTATTTTATGAGAACAGATATATGTTAATTATAAGTAGAGAATAAGAAGCATGATATTAGATTATTAATCTAGATAAGTTGATTAAGTACTTGGGTTATGTGTATTAAGCCTTAAGACTTAATTGAACCAATAGTTGAAGGTTGGGTAAATAGATTGAACTTAAAAGATACAATTAAAAGTTAGTACCTATGTATGGTTAGTAAGAATTAACTTGGGATGATAAAACCAATTTTAGTTAGTGGTGGCATTGAGAGATGAATCTTAGAAATTGGAACCATGAGCAAGCTCATTTTACCTCTTCACTTCTATAAAATTCGTACATGGCCAAAAACTAAAACTTTGGAACAAGTGAGAGGAGTGAAATACCTATAAAAACTTAAAATTAAGATAGGATTTTACCAACTATTGAAGGAGCTAAGCTAAAGCTAAAGGATTTGAGCATATTAGCAACCCAAAAGATGAAATTGGTGAATTATTACTTGAGTATTATTAATTTGTCATTAGGGTTTTTGATTATAAATTGGAAAAAATTCAATTGATGCTTTCATTGATTAATTAAAGGTCTGATTATTATGAATTAGTAGAGTATTGAATGATTGCATAGAGATTAAGCTTGATTTAAGTTTAAGTATGTCAAGACAGAAAACTGTCAAAATTCCAGCAACCTTGATGTTCTGTATTTTGGGCATAACATTCGCTATATAAATCCAAATTAAGCTTAATTGATGTTTATGGAAATTTCGGAGAGTCCTCTATAACTTTGTGGTTTTGGGATTTCGCTAGTTTTTCCGTTTTGGTTGCTTAAATGGAGCAAATAGATTGCTGCTCGGGTACAACAAGCTGTATGACCCTTGCTCAGTAATTTGGGAATAATTAAATCTATGGAAGTCGGAATTGATTAATTCTTCTTGGAGATGAAACTAGGCACATAAAACTATATGTCTATTTATTACAAGATTTTTATATGAAGCCAATTTTGCTAGCAATAAATATACTTTGGTACTAAATTCTGTCTAGAAAACATAGATGTTGGAGATTAGTTTTGTGCTATTTATTTGATGTTAATTTGAGTTAAATTGGTATATAGCTAGATGAAACATATTTATATGATATTAAAAATATATAGCTAGATGGAACATATTTATATGATATTAAAATAGTAATTGAGAGTCTTAGAGGAAGAGTTAGACCTATGAATTAGAAAGGGGATGGTCCTGTAATGCATTAGAACTAGCATTTACATGAATATTTGGAATATGCATGAAATGTGAATTGATGAATGTGTTAACAGGAACTCAAAGGCCTGGAAAGAAAGTTGTGGAGAAAGGAGGTTCTTCTATGTTGAAGGAATAAGTGTATTTTGAGTAAGTAAATAGTTAATATTTGCTATATTCATATATTTAGTCAAATATTCCGCGAATGGTTGCGTTTGCTTAATATTGTGTTATGTTTGAATGAATGAGATGGAAATGATTGGTGCTGAGTGGAACAATTGTTATTGCTTGAATATGATATAAGTGAAATGATTGAATTGTGATGTTAAGTGCGTACGCGCATGTGAATGGTAGACTCCCTGTGAATATATATATATATATATATATATATATATATATATATATATATATATATATATAAAGTCTTGGGAGGCTAAAGCCTAGAGAGGCTATAAAAGTGTGTAATGTGAGGATAGCAGCTTATGTGTGCGATAGGTGAGGATGAGGGGGAGCAGCACATTAAAGGGGATCCACGAGCTGTACGAACTAACCATAATTGCTGAATTGTAACGTTTTATGATGGTTGTAATGAATTGAGTAGAATGGTATGAACTTATGTGTAAATTCTGAATCATGGTAAGTTATGTGATTGGGTGGAAATTGTATTAAGTATATGTGATATAGATTATGTTGATTATTTATTTACTGAGCTGGAGGCCCAACCCTCTCCAAATTATTTTTTTCAGGTTTGTAAATAGTAGTACATCAGTTGGTTGTATCCGAAGTCTAGCTTTTAGTAGTTCTGTCAGGTTGGGCCAATTTTGCGGAGTCTCCTACTGATGCATTTTGTATGCAGTTATGTGATGTATATGGAAGTGTGCCTTATAAGGCATAAGAAGATATTTAAGTATAATCATATGTTTATATGTTAATAACCTTGTGTCTTGATTCTTAACAATCTGCATATTAACCTATCTACATGTAGTATATAGTCTACGACGCTTGTATGTTACTTGGCAAATGTCTGTTGGTTAGCATGTAACGGGGGTGTGACATTTAGTGGTATCAAAGCAAGGATTAGATTCATTAGGAGTAGATTCATGTTGCACATCATTAAGCATATGACATATGTTCTTTGAACTTGACTGAGTGTTTGCATTTCATAAATATAGATGGAGAGACAAGGAGAACACGCAGCTAGCCTAGATAAGTCATTAGAATTTGTGCATTGTCATGAAAATGCATCTGAACATAATCAACATAATGAGCATGAGTTACATTTTGAAAATGCTGCACAACCGAATGTACAAAATGTTATGGAACAATTTATGGATTTTATGATGCAAAGGGTAGCTCGACAATAAGCATCGGCGCCTCAGACTCAACATTAAGAGGTCGTGATAGATAAGAATTATGAAAGTGCTAGGAAACAAGGTGCAAATGTTTTTCAGGGTACTATTGATCCTACTGAGGCTAAGGAATGGTTACGAAATACAAGAAGGGTGTTGGACAGATTTAATTGCACATCAAACAGAGGCTTCTATATGTAATGTCTTTAATAGAAAAAGATGCACTTGATTGGTGGGAAACAGTTTCAAGAAGCAAAGATCGACCAGTGACTTTGATTTGGACTGATTTCTTGAGAGAATTTGCTGAGAAGTATACTCTAGAAATTTATAGAGACAGAAAGAAGCTTGAATTTCTTCAGTTGAAGCAGAATGACATGTCAGTTGCAGAGTACGAAGTTCAATTTATGAGATTATCAAAGTATGCACTAGAAGAAGTAGCCACAGAAGAACTAAAAAGGAAGAAATTTGATATGGGTTTGAGGCTTAAGATTTGTGAGAAAATGGCAGTGAAACCTCAAAATTAGAATGCCTCAATTAAAGCTGCTTTGAGAGCTGAAGAAACATCATTTGAAAGGAATACTGTGGAAGCTAAAAAGAATAAAATCATTAGTACTTGTAGTAATCCTCCAAGAAAGATTAGTATTTCTTCATTAAGAGGCTCTAGTTCATAGAGGAGTAGTTATCATGGACGAGGATTTGGTGGTCAGTCTAGTAGATCTTCCACAGTACCTTATAGTAGAGGTGGATACAATTCATCCAGACTTGAGGGAGGACAAGCTTCGGCCAGTAGAGGGTCTGCTCCTGTTTATCCTACGTGCAACATGAGACATACTCGAGAATGTTGGGGACCTAGACCAGTAGTATGTTTCACTTGTAGTAGGATAGGACATTATTCTAGAGATTGTCCTGTGAGAAGAAATAATGTTGGAGAATCTTATACAGTGGGTCCGAGTAGTGTTGGTGAAAATATTCTAGTTGGTTCAGGCAGAGGAAGAGGTGGCAGATGAGGTTTAATTATTTCAGCAACACCATCAAAACAGATTGGTCAACCTCAGGCACAAGCTAGAGTATTTGCTACTTGATGTGCATCATTTTATACTTGTTTATATGCCCAATTACTTACATTTTTTTGCATAGTTATTGACAAGGCTATCGCACGCCTATCAAAAATAATTTAACTAGACCTTCTAACTATGTAGTCGGGCAAGCAAGGGTCGAATTCCTAGAGACTAAAGTAATAAAAACTAGCTAATCTTGACTTTAATTAATGCTAAGTAACCAAATCAACGATTGAGGAAGAATTAATCTAAGTCTAATTAATGAAATTAATAATAATGAGAATAAATTCAAGGATAAAAAGCACCTAGAATTAAGTATCCCCACTAGCATAATTAACGCAAAGTTAAGTTCCTACACCAAACTAATTAAATAAATTTCACAAGGAAAGGTAAACCCTATAAAATACTATAGATCTCTCCCGACTATCAATGGCTTCCCTAATATGTAATTAAAACCTATTCCCGTGGCATCATGCAAATTAAAGACATTAAACTCAATACCCTGACTTCCTAACAATCTATTCCACCTACTCCCGTGGAGAATTTCATGTCCTTAATTGAAATATTCAAATCTGTAAAACCCGACTCCCGTTGTGATAAAGACAATGGAATCATAACAATACTAATTATCCCTAATCTAGTATTGGAATATGCACAACCAATTAAGCAAGAGCAATTAAATAATTAATTTGGAGAATTAAAGGAACAAATCATGCATCAATCATGGCTAAGGTTCACTTAACCCTAGATTAGAAAACTACTCACTCATCATAATTAAGTAAACCAAATAGATTATAAAAGAAAACATAATTAATAACAAATTAAAAAGTAAAAGGAAAATACTTGGATTGATAATTGAATGATGAGGTCTTTAATAAATCTCCAAAAGCATAAAGAAAAGTAACATACAAGCAAGAAAACACACCCTAAAACTAAGTAGAAAAGAAGAAGGGGGCTCTCGCTTTCAAGTTCTTTTCACCATCTATTTCTATCATAGGATATCCAGGAGTTTGACTAGGTTTTCACCCTAAAATTCGACTAGACAGGTGTCCAAAACGTAGTTTTGTAGATCCAGCCACGGGCAAGCCAAAGTGTGGCATTGAAGGCCGCGAGTAGAGGGCAGAATGGACTGTTTCTTTGCTTTATCGTTGGCCTTGAAAGCCAAGTCGCGGAGTGGCCGCGAGATAGCTTCCCTTGCTCGTTTTGTGATATAAGATCCTCCTAGGCATGAGTATCTCTTTAACATCGTGCTTGACCATGAACAACTCTATAAACATCCTCGCCAACGCCTAGCAACTCGAGCCAATTCCTACAAAAGAAAAACAAAACGAACCCGAGAAGAGAAATATCGAAAACAACGAATAATAACTCTAAAAGATTAAAAATGCGAAGATAACATGAAGAACAACGTATATATATAGCATATAAAATTCATATATTATTGCGTTATCAAATTTTCCCACACTTAACCTTTACTTGTCCTCGAGGAAACAAAATAAAAATAAGAAAAACTATACTGATAAAGCAATAAAACCCAAACTCACTGTCGTAGGAATGACGGTTGCACTTAACATGTGCAACAAGTCCTTTAAACCCCTAGGTTACTCTAGCAGACGAGTAAGGTCTCATGAAGGTTTTTAGAGTGGCATACCTACAAAGCCGAATAATGAACATCTAAACCAATAAATTCAATCAAGTAATATGTTAATGTCACAAATCAACGAATATGGAATGAAACAGTAAGTCGATAACACCCTTCAATGACCAACTAATCTTACCGCTTCCTTCCCCTAACTCAGTCATATGCATGTAGCTTCTCAATTTAGTTCTATAAAAGAAAACAAATTGAGTCTCTCATGTGTTTAAAAAGGTTGCAGTATCATCACTCAGCCTATTTCACGTCGACACTTTTGTAGTCTTCCTCTTTAGACTTGCCTCTCGTCTTTCTCCACTTATTTTGGGGTGGCGGATGGGTGCTACTCGTGTCAGCTACAATCTAAGGCAGTGTACCTATCGATGCAGTCTAGCACTAATGGCGAGTATCAAGGTCGTATTCCTCGGGAAAGTGAAAGCCCAGAGTTACTCCTTTGTTCTTTGTTATATTAACCTAAAATTAGCGATAAATAATTTATAAACTAACTAATAGCTACAAGCTAAGTCCTAAGGGAGATGCAAGAGTGATTGGTAAACGAAATAATCAAGACAAGAAGACAAACCTAAAGGAAATCTAAACTAGTTGGCAATCAAACAAAAGATAAAGGATTGGTGAGTCTAATTATGCTACCCGTGGACGAATTCTTAACCGAGTTCGGTTTCTCTCTCGAGATAACCGAATTCCTAAATCTAATAACCTAAAGCACGAAGAAGCTGAATTAAAAGTCCTATTAATAACCGCAGTCTGACCATCGATCTGTGGATGAAAAGTAGTAGAAAACAACAATTGAGTCCATAATTTAGCTCATAGCACATGCCAAATTACTTCATTATATATATTTCAAACATCAAAGGGCTCAAAATTTTGGCTTGTATTTATGCTTGGATTAATCGAAAACAACATGATTTCTCTCTTACGCGCTTGGATTTACGTCTCTCATGCTTGATCATCAAGTTGAGCCCTAATGGCACCGGTCAAACTTACTAATTGTGTTCCCTTGTTTCCTTATGCCCAACCTTACATCATCAGGAGTCCTCGTGCCTAGAGGAACAAGGAAGGATGGAGATCCTAATGGTGCAAACCATGAGTCAAAATATTTGGGCGTTCTTTGATTCTCGGTGATCATTAAGAGAATAATAGTAATACATAGTCAACTAATTTTGTTTTTTCGCATTCGTTGAAGCATTTGATTGGTGCCTATGATTACTGCTTCCATGCACTTTCACTTAACATTCGTGTTTAAGCTTCCGATATAAAACCAAACCAACATACTAGATAGAGGTTAGAAAGAAAGACATAAAAAAAACAAACAAAATGAGAATATAGGTAGGATTTCATATCCGATAAGGAAAGAAATTAAAAGCTCTTTATTCTCTTCCATACGGCTAAGCGTAATGATCAAATAGAATTAATTTAAACACAAGTATAGGCAAAGAACACAAGAGAAAGAAAGGACGTGAGGGATAAGTCTATGCTTGCTTAGCGCGAGTATTGATAAGTGATATGGACGTGGCTATCTTGTGCCAAACCCGTATTCAATGTTGATGTCTTTGCCAAGGATCATTCATCTAATCAAGCAAAGAAACTTTAACTCCCAATAAGACCCTTAAGTAACTTGTACCAAAGAACCTTAATTATAAAGAATTAAAGGTTGTTTAACATAAACAAAAGTTTAAATGAAACTAAGTTTGTAAAATACCAAGCCTTCACTTGATAAATCTTTCACCAAGTTCATAAAAATAAAAGAAGAGAGTTAACTCCAAAATAATTAATATCCAACAACTCCCTTTAGATAAAAATTTGTACTAGCTTATATAGGCATTAAAGAAACCTAATTCTATAATGATAAGGAAGCAAATAACAATAAGACTGGAAATAGAACTCCTAAACTAAAAGGATAACTTAAAACAAAACTCCTAACAATTAAAAGACCTATTTAAATGAACAAATACTTCTAACATTCATCCAACCCTAGTCCATATAATAAACATGACAATTGGGCTCAAGTAACATGTGATATGTAGCCCATTCTTGAGTATTGGACTTCGAATAGCTTGACTTGATTATCTTAGGCTTATCTTGTCTTGATCATGCCTCCATATGCTGGATTGAGGTGACAAGAGTATCTTGAGGCCCATTGTCTTGATTAAGCCTAATCTCACTTAGACTTTAAATTAGACTAGGACTCCTAGATGGATTAGGATTCCTAGTCGAAATAGGATGCCTTCTATCGCTTGAACTCCTAATATCATCAAAACTCCTTGCTGGATTAGGATTCCTAATGGAATTAGGACTCCTTCTTGAAGTAGGATTCCTTGAGCAAGTAGGATTTGTATCATTAGGTTTTCTTATCAGAGTAGAGTTCCTTGTGCTATATGGGTTCTCATCAATAAGTCAACAAATTTCTTGAAAGAACATATAACTTGATTTCTTGCAAGGTAGAAAACTAAAATAATATGCTCATCAGCCTCAAGTATTCATTTGCGTGCGGTTTTTATAGTGCGAAATCCTTCATTCCATAAGAAGAAAAGGCTAGAAGCTAAATGTGAATAAATAAATAAATAAATAAAGATTAATTAACTATAGTCAAATCAAGAACCAGAGAGCAGTTGATTGGCAACAACTCTTACAGTCCCAAATTTTATGAGCCAAATTAACAAAAATAAGAGTAAATTCGGGTGGCCCTACCTAAAAACACTCCAACCTAAATTACTCCATTATATGCATTTCAAATATCAAAGAGCTCAAATTTCGACTTATATTATGCTTGGATTAATCGAGAACAACCTGATTTCTCCTTTATGCGCATGGATTTACGTCTCTCTTGCTTGATCATCAAGCTAAGCCCCAATGCCACAGGTGAAGCTTGTTAATTGCATTCCCATGATTCCTAACGCCTAACCTTGTGTCATCAGGAGTCCTCGTGCCTAAAGGAATAATGAAGGATGGAGATCCTAATGGTGCAAATCCCGAGTTAGAATATTTGGGCGTCCCTTAATTTCGGCATTCCTTCTTTCCTCTAAAAGATTTCTTGCAACCATTTGGAGAATGATATCAATACACGATCAACTAATTTTCTTTCTTTGCATTCGCTGAAGCATTGGATCGGTACCTATAATTGTCGCTTCCATGCACTTTTACACAACAACACTCGTGTTTATGCTCCCATATAAAATCAAACCAACATACTAGATAGAGATTAGAAAGAGAGACACAAAAGAAATAAACAAAATGAGAATATAGGTAGGACTTCAGATCTAATAAGGAAAGAAATCACAAGTTCTTTATTCTCTTCCATATGGTTAAGTCTAAGGATCAAATTGAATTGATTTAAATATAAGAATAGTCAAAGAACACAAGAGAAAGGAAGGACGTGAGGGATAAGTCTATGCTTGGTAGCGCGAGTGTTGATAATTCCACAAATTTCTTGAAAGATCACATAACTTGATTTCCTACAAGGTAGAAAACTGAAATAATATGCTCATTAACCTCAACTATTTGGTTGCATGCAGTTTTTAAGAAGAATATAACTCTTACTTAACTAATATGACCTAATATGAGTTTCCTTACAAGCTTCGAAGATTCTAACATCTAACCAAATAGGATACTAAGAGCTAAGCAAAGCCTTCATAAACTTAGACTTTAAGAATATTAAATAAAACCCATTTCACCTCCATAAACTTGGATTTAAGAACATCAAACAAAGCTCGTTCTTTATGAATTCCATTTGCGTCGAATTATATTGGACTTCCATTGTTAGCCCAATCTTGAACGTAGCCATTTAAGGACTCTTGAAGCTTCTTGGCCCTTAACCCTGTAATTGGATCTTGTGGCAAACTTAATAGATCTGTCTTTGATTCTTTCTTGTTGCCCTCATCATCAAGTCCATCCAAACTAACATCTTTAGGCCTTGGCTGACCCATATCAGATTGTCAATTGCTCTCCCATGATTGCTTAACAAAAATAAGGAGAAATTTGTGTGGGCATACCTAATAACACTACGGCCCAAACATCAAAACACGCTCATTCATGCTTGGATTAATTGAATGCAACATGATTTATCCATTATCAAAACCAAACTAGCACAGTGAATCTTATTCCAACAAGGACCTTTGATGATGCAAATCCTACTAGCTCAAGGAATCCTAATCTAATAAGGAGTCCTGAATCAACTAGGAATCCTAATCCTGCAAAGAGTCTTGATGATATTAGGAGCTCAAGCAATGAAAGGAATCTTAATTCAACTAGGAGTCCTAGTTCGATTCAAATTTCAAGTTAATGAGGTTATCTAAGACATTTAGGCTAAGGACACATAATTGGATTTAAGTTCAAGATTCATTAATCTAATTTAGTTTATTGGGCTTGAATGAATCTAATTAGGCTTAAGAAGACCAAAGAAGCTGAATTGGAGCATATGAAGACTTTAGGCCAAACTTGGCTTATATTATGAGGCCCATCTACAAGTCTTATGTAAATTAGGATTTTATGGCTTATTTTGGGCGGCCACACATGTATTTTAACCTAATTGGGACTTTAATTTAATTACCTTTTTTAGTTATAAAGGTTATCTTTATCCTAGATGGGATGTAAATCCTTTTTAGTTAAGATTTAGAGTTTTCTAAGGCCTATATGTGGGTAGTACGAATTTTGATGTATAAAATTAAGTTGAATTGAATGATAATTAGTCATTAAATCTAAAAGCTATTTTGCTTTTGTCTTTTTATTCTTATGTAGAATGCATGCTTAAGAAACATTTAAGTAGATTGATCATCTTCTTATGGAGTTATGTGTGTGGATTTACGTCTCGTCCTGCTTAATCATCAAGCTACGCCCCAATACCACTGATCAAGCTTGTTAATTGTGTTTCGATGATTCTTTACACTAATCCTTGTATCATCAAGACTCATCGAGCCCAAAGTAATAAGAAATGATGGAGATCTTAATGGTGAAAATCCTAAATCAAAATATTTGGGTGTGCCTCAATTCTTATCATTCCTTCTTTCCTCCAAAAGATTCGTCCATGCTATTAGGAGAATCATACTAATACTCGATCAACTAATTGTCTTTCTTTGCATTTGTGCAAGCATTAGATTGGTGCTTATGATTGCCGCTTTCTCATGCGCTTTCACTCAACACTCATGTTCATGCTTACCAAATAAAATAAAACCATTATACTAAACAGAGATTAGAAAGAGACACGTAAAAGAAATGAACAAAATGAGAACATAGGTAGGATTTTGGATCCAATATGGAAATAAATCACAAATTCTTTATTCTTTTTCATATGATTAAGCATAAGTATCAAATCGAATTGATTTAGGTACAAGGGTAGACAAAGAACATAAAAGAATGGAAGGGTGTGAGGCATAAGTCTATGTTTGCTAGCACGAGTCTTGATAAGTCTACAAGGTAAGAAACTGAAATAATAAGTTCTCTAGCCTCAAGTATTTGGTTGCATGCAGTTTTTATAATGCGAAAGACCTCATTTGATAAGAAGAAGAAACTAGAAGCTAAATATGAAAAAAAAAATAAAGCAAGATGAATAAACTAAAGTCAAATCAAGAACGAGAGAGGAGTTTACTGGGCATCAACTCTTGCAGTCTCAAATTTTATGAGCCAGCTTAATAAAAATAAGGATAAATTTGCGTGGGCCTACCTAAAAATACTCCGACCCAAATTACTTCATTATATGCATTACAAAGATCAAAGTGCTTGAATTTCGTCTTGTATTACAATTGCATTAAATGAAAACATTAAAGCGCCCATGCGTGTGACTTAAACACGACTGTTAAGAAAAGGCTCATGGAAGCATCAATTATAGGCACTAATCAAATACTTAGACAAATGCAAAGAAAGAGAATTAGTTGATCGAGTATTGATATCATTCTTCAAATAATCGCAAACCAATATTGCAAATCCTGAATTAGAATATTGGGGCAGTCCTTTTTCCTCTAAATGATTCGTCTGCAATCATTTGAAGAATGATATCAATACTTAGTCATAATTTTCTTTCTTCGCATTTTTTCCAAGCATTGGATCGGTGCCTATAATTGTCGCTTCCACGTGCATTAACTTAACACTCTTGTTTATGCTCACCAAATAAAATCAACCCATCATAAAAAACATAGATTAGAAAGAGAAGAACAAAAGAAAAAAATAAATGATATCATAGGTAGGATTTCGGATATTATAAGGAAACAAATAGCCAGTTCTTTATTCTCTTCCATCATGGCTAGGCGTAAAGATCAAATCGAATTGATTTAGACATAAGAATAGACAAAAAACACAAAAGAAAGGAAGGACGTAGTGTGGGTCTTCACAAGTTTGTAAAGTTCTTGAAAGAATCCATAACTTAATTCTCTACAAGGTAGAAAACTAAAATAATATGCTCATAACCTCAAATATTTGATTACGTGTGGTTCTATAAGTGTGAAAGCCCTGATTCCATAAGAAGAAGAAACTAGAAGCTAAATATAATTAAATAAATAAAGAAAGATGAATAAACTAAACTTAAATCAAGAACTAGAGAGGCGTTAACGGCTCAACAACTTTCGTAGTCCCTAATTTTATGAGCCAGCTTAACAAAAACAATGGGAACTTTGCGTGGGGTTACCAAGTAACACTCCGACCCAAATTACTTCATTATATGTGTCCCAAACATCAAAATGCTCGCGTACCTCCTTGTATTATGCTTCAATTTATTGAAAACAACATACTTTCTCTCTTATGCACGTGGATTTATGTCTCGTCCTGCTTAGTCATCAAGCTAAGCCCTAATGTCACCGATCAAGCTTGTTAATTGCATTCCCATGATTCCTGATGCCAATCCTTATATCATCAAGGGTCGTTGTGCCTAGAAGAACAAGGAATAATGGAGATCTTAATGGTGCAAATCCTGAATAAGAATATTTAGGCGTTTCTCGATTTTTGCCCTCTTTCCTCCTTAAGATTCGTCCATGATCATTTGAATAATTATATCAATACTCGATCAACTAAGCATTGGATCGGTGCCTATGATTGTCGATTCCACACGCTTTAACTCAATACTCTTGTTTATGCTCGCCAAATAAAACCAAACCAACATATAAGACATAGATTAGAAAAGGACGAATAAAAGAAAAGAACAAATGAGAATATAGATAGGATTTCAGATTCGATAAGGAAAGAAATTGCAAGTTCTTTATTCTCTTCCATGTCTAAGCGTAAGGATCAAATTGAATTCATTTTAACACAAGGGTAGACAAAGAGCATAAAATCTTATGCGAATCACAATACCAAGCTTCAAGACTCAAGTCATGATCCAAGCACAAGCATTGGGTTGAATCCTACACCAAGCTCAATGGATCCTTTGTACATTCAAAGTGGGCCAATTACAAGATCTAAGGCTAAGCGCATGAAGGAAGCTCTTAAGGACTCATTCAAGAGATTTGGGCTAAGGATATATTAACTCATGGAGAATTAGATTTAATTAAGGCTCCTAGCCTTATTAATTTAATTTAATATGATGGGCTTAATGAAATCAAGCATGGGCCGAATATGTGTGCACAAGGGGGACAACTTAATACTTGAAGAGGAAACAAGGGAAACACCACTTTAGCTTCCTATTTGGCTAAAGGGACGTGCCAAATCAAATAGGAATCATAGGAGCACGTTTTAGCTTCCTCTTTTGCTAAATTGTAGTGTTCTTCATTAGGAAATAAGGAGGTAACCGTACACTTTATTGTTTAGAAAATTTTGCTTGATTGTTTAGTTAATTTTTATTTAGTAAAGATAGACTATTCCTTATTCTATTATTTAGGAAACTTTAATTTAGCATATTTTTTAGAAAATTCCTACTTAGTTTATTTCCTTTATGCTATTTAGGAACTAGATTTATTTCTTTCACTATATAACCTAAATGTAACCACATTATTCAAGGTTAATGAATATTTTTGAGTTGAACATATTTGTAAAAATTATTCTTGTTTGGTTCTTTGGAAGAGCTTCGAACTTATTAAGAACTTTTTCTTATGGCGTTCAACATCGACTTATCACTCACCTTCTACCTTTCTTGAGTATAGCTTCAACAATCTTTCTTATACCAAGATTCAAGATACAAGTTATCTTTGGGTCAAGGTTATCAAAGTTCAGATTTAGCTTTCTTGAGAATCTTGTTCCAATTTCGCATGTTGGGTCTTGTCACAAGTTGCCAAGAATCACATAATTTGGTATTAGAGCTAAGTCTCTAAATCTGTTCTATCTATCCTTTACTTTACTATTTTATTTTGTTTATTGTTCATTTTTTTATCATAGCCAAAATTTCTTATTGATTTCTTCTTCAAGGTCAAAAGTTTGCTCAAACAAATTTCTATCCTAAAGTTCTTTAGTTTGCTTAAGTTTTAATTTTGTTGCTTATTGTATTTCTTATTGAAGTATAGAAAAAGAAAAAAAAAAGGAATTGAAAAGAAAAAGAAAAGAAAGAAAAGGAGAAAAGAAAACTCAAAAGAAGAGAAAAGGCACACACTTAGGCAAATCAAGTTTCTTTGCAATTTCTTTTTAGCATTCGACAAAAATCGTCTTCTTGATTAATTTTACTACTTTCACCCTACATTTTTATACAATCAAAAATTACACATCTATTGGTATTATTTCTTTTGGCTGAAACTTGTCACCTTTTAGCCTAAACAGACTTGTCTTTTCTTGTCTATTCTTTTTGTCCAAATGCCATAATCTAGAAATGCTATTAGGAGTGTTGATTCTTTCCTTTTGAATACTACACAACTTGTTTGCAATTTGAGTTTGTGAGTTCAACTAAAAACTAAAAGTAAGGATTAAGAATGGTAAAGGCAAGAATAGTGAGCACAAAAGAGAGGAAGAGCTAAATTTTATGAAATATAAGTGTTTTAACTATTTTTTAGTGTAAACACGCAAAGGAGTGGGTGAGGTTTTGTTTTGATCTTTGTTTTGCAGATTTGAATCATGTCCCAAAGTAAGGATAAAGAGATCTCGGATGATGAGCCATGGAAGGTGGATCTCAAACCCTATATGAAATCCATTCAAGGGACCTTAGAATGCCTAAATCTAAGGTTTGACAACATGGATGAAAGACTTGAGCGAGTGGAGTCCAATTCTCAAAGAAGGTAGCCTAGGCACTTCAATAGGAATCAAAGGAGGCCAAGGCATACAGATCATGATGACTATTATGAGGATGATTATGAAGAGGAAGGGCGAGGTTCTCACTTGGATTGGCACAGATTTAGGAGAGGTTATGGAGGACGAGATGAAAGAGGACCTAGATGGTAAGATGGAAACTTGGGGAATCTCAAAATAAAAATCCCTTTATTTCAAGGCAAGAATGACCAAGAACTTTATTTTGAATGGGAAAAGAAGGTTGTGCTAGTATTTGATTGCCATGATTATTCTGAAGATAAGAAGGTGAAGCTACCTGCAGTTTAGTTCACTGATTATACCGTGGTTTGGTAGGACCAACTTGTGCTTTCAAGGCAACGAAATGGTGAAGAGCCAATTTACACATGGGAGGAGATGAAGAGGGTCATGAATAAAAGGTTTGTTCCTTCTCACTATTATAGAGAATTGTATAAGAAATTTCAAAGTCTTATGGAGGGATCTAAGAGTATGGAGGACTACCATAAAGAGATGAAAATAGCTATGATTAGGGCTAATGTGGAAGAGGATAGAGAGGCTACTATGGCTCGATTCTTACATGGTTTAAACTGAAATATTGCTAATATGATTGAATTGCACCATTATATGGAACTTGAAGATATGGGACATATGGCCACTAAAATGGAGAGGCAACTCAAGAATCAAAGCAACTCTAACAGATTCAATTAGGCTTCTACATCCACATGGAAATTGAATTGGAAGAAGGAAGAAGTCAAAGAGAGGTCAAAATATTAAAAAAGCCAAAGGGTTCAAAGCAGTTCACTATAAAAACTTCCAGCAAGGCCAAGAACACCTAATTCAAGGACAAGAGATATCAAATTCTTTCGGTGGTTGGGGTTAGGACACATAGCTTCTCAATGTCCTAACAAAAGAGCCTTGATCTTGAAGGATGATGGTGGAGTGGAGACTGAGAATGAGGAAGAGGAAGATATGCCGCCACTTGAGGATTCAAGTGATATTAAGATGTCAATTAGTGAAAAGATGTTAGTGGCATGAAGAGCCTTGAGTGCACATGCCAAAGTAGATGAGGCATAACGTGATAATATTTTTCATACTAGATGCCATGTAAATAACAATTTATGTAGTATGATTATTGATGGGGGTAGTTATAGAAAGGTTGCTAGTGTCGAGTTAGTTGAAAAGCTTGACTTTTCTACTTTAGCACATCCTAGACCTTACAAATTGCAATGGATAAATGATTATGGAGAGATTAAGGTGACTACACAAGTTTTAGTGTCTTTCTTTATTGGGTGTTATAAGGATGAGGTCTTATGTGATGTCATACCTATGCATGCGGGTCATCTTTTTTTAGGGCGTCCTTAGCAATATGATAGGAGAGTAGTTCATGATGGATATACTAACTGGAATTCTTTTGTAATGAATAGAAGGCCTATTACTCTTGTTCCTTTGACACCTAAAGAGGTGTATGATGATCAAATGCGCATGAAAGAGTGAAAATAGTGAGAAGGCCGAAAGTTTAAAAAAATAGAGTGAGTGAAAAGGCAGGTTCGATTAATAGTGAAAAGAAAGAGAGTATTCACATGAGTGAAAATAAAGAGAGAAAAGTGAGCTTTTATGCTAGGGAGAGTTAGATCAAGAGAGCTTTTTATTCTAATAAGCCTATGATTGTACTTTTGTACACGGAGGCCTTTCTAAGCACTAACAATCTTGATTCTTCCCTACCTAGTCCTATTCTCTCCTCGTTATAGGAATTTGGTGATATGATTCCCGAAGATGTGCCTAATGGCTTACCACTTATTAGGAGAATTAAGCACCAATTGACTTTGTACCTGAAACTTCAATTCCAAATAGAGAAAAACGAACTTGAAAAGCAGGTTTAGGAGTTAATGACCAAGGAGCACGTGAAGGAGAGCATGAGTCCATGTACGGTTCTTGTGTTACTAGTACCTAAGAAGGATGGATCTTGGTGAATGTGTGTTGAT
Organism: Ricinus communis; assembly: GCF_019578655.1. Taxonomy (NCBI): domain Eukaryota; kingdom Viridiplantae; phylum Streptophyta; class Magnoliopsida; order Malpighiales; family Euphorbiaceae; genus Ricinus; species Ricinus communis. Next base: position 12,030,190 of record NC_063264.1, on the reverse strand, counting down.
TACCATGCTATCAACAATATTATTGTAAAGTATAGACATCCCATTCCTAAACTAGATGACATGTTAGATGAATTGTATGAATCTTGTATGTTTTCTGAGATAGATTTAAAGAGTGGATATCATCAAATCTTCATAAAGGAAGGGGACGAATGGAAAACCACATTCAAAATAAAATATGGGTTATATGAGTGGTTAGTTATGTCTTTTGGATTAACTAATGGATTGGCTATCTAGAAATCATGTTATAGTTGATTGTTTAATGAAGGAAGTAAAAATGGATATAGATGGGGAAATAAAAACAGTGTTTACAGGTGACAGGAAAATTATGCTTACATGTTTGATTTCTACTACTACTACTTTGCATTTAATGAAATTTGGGTGTGATGCTTAACTTGTGAATATGGTAGACACTACAATTGTTATTCTAGGAGTTTTAGAGTTACCGATAGTTAGAGAATTTCTAGATTATTTCCAGAGGAATTACCAGGGTTACCACCTCAGCAAGAGGTAGATTTTGAAATTGAAACTATTCCAGGAGTTACTCCTATTTCCATAGCACCTTACGGAATGGCACCAATAGAGTTGTAAGAGTTGAAGAAGTAACTTAAGGATTTATTGGAGAAGGGTTACATTCGACGTAGCATATCACCATGGGGAGCTGTAGTGTTGTTTGTGAAGAAAAAATATGTAAGCATGCGACTCTACATTGTTTACAGAATGTAGAACCAAGTTACTATCAAGAACAAATATCCTTTACCTCGCATTGATGATTTATTTGATCAACTCGGAGAGGCAGCTGTAATTTCCAAAATTGACTTGAGATCTATATATTGGCAATTAAGGGTTGTAGAGACTTCTATACCTAAAATAGCATTTCTGACACAATATGGTCATTATGAATTTGTTGTTATGCCATTTGGTTAACTAACGCTCCTGCAACATTTATGTCTTTGACGAATAATATTTTTGAACCGTATCTTGATCAATTTGTATTGTGTTTATTGATGATATTCCGATATACTCCAATAGTTTGGAAGAGCATGAACATTATCTGAGAACAACATTAGAAATTTTGAGAGAAAAATAGCTATATGGTAAGTTTAGTATATGTGAATTTTGGATGATATTTGCATGTTGCTGATTTTTGACCTGTGTAAAACAGTCTCAGTATTTTGATTATAACTTGAGTTATACAAGTCCACATTTAGTGTCTGTCGAAACTTTAAGATGTTATCTACAAAATTTCATGAGAAAATTCATCCATTTGATTGGTCGTTTAAGACAGAACTTTTTACTGCTCTGCTGAAATAGGAATTGGAGCAACTATATTAAAATTATCATAACTTTCTTTATATAAATGATTTTAAGGTGATTCTTATTGATACAGCTTGTAGATGGATGTAATTATGATTCTGGAGAAGATGAGATTTTCATTATTTGTATATAATCTTGGTAATTTTAAATTTAGTACCTGTAAGCTGCCTATAAAAATAAACATGCTGTCATATTATCATTCATCTCATACATCATATTAAATCAAGTATAGATGACCATTTGGCGAATTGGGATACTTTTAGGGAGATTGAGGACTAATATATATATGCCTTGTTATTGAATTGTACTTTGAATTGAATATGTGAATATGTGTGTCTAAGGGCGAGGAAGTAGTGAGAAGAGAGGAATAGGACTATCTTGTTGTCCTATAAATTCTTGTAAGTATTTAATAGACTAAACTTTATGTATATTGAGTAGGAATTGCTATGTTTGATTATTTGACATGTTCTTGGTTGATTAAGTTGGTAATGAATAAATTAATACTTGTGAATTATGAATTGCATAAGATATTACTTGAGTTGAGACTTTGTGAATTGAATGTGAGGGAGACTGAGGACTAATATATATATGCCTTGTTATTGAATTGTACTTTGTATTAAGTATGTGAATATGTGTGTCCAAGGGCAAGGAAGTAGTGAGAAGAGAGGAATAGGACTACCTTGTCCTATAAATTTTTGTAATTTTTAATAGACTAAACTTTATCTATATTGAGTAGGAATTACTATGTTTGATTATTTGACATGTTCTTGGTTGATTGAGTTGGTAATGAATAAATTAATACTTGTGAATTATAAATTGGATGAGATATTACTTGAGTTGAGACTTTGTGAATTGAATGTGATGTGTGGTGAAGTTAATTGATTGTGATGTATTGTGAAGTAAAGTGAATTAATTGTGATTTGGGGAAAGGATGACTTTCGAATTGATACATGTGTGATCGGGAAAGCTGAGCCGAGCAGATAGCTACCCGAGTGTGTGAGATGGCGAGACTAAGTTAGGTGGATAGTCTCGTTAGGTAGCCATCGAAATGCGAATTAAGTGAGGAAATGTGAGATTAAATCATCTGACCCTACTTTTATGGGAATTAATGTTAAATGGGATTGTTTGTTTGGTTGAAATATTGAATTGGTTGAGTTTGAAATTATTTGTGAATTAATTGTATGATTTATGTACTTAATATAACTTTGGTAATTTCTGCCTAATATACTATTGTTTAGTAAATTAAATGCTTATTGAGTTGCCAGCTCATCACTTGGCAATATTTTTTTTTCTTTCTAGGTTAGCGCAGTTGTAGATAGCTTTAGCTGAGCATTGCTCTCTTTTGTATCGGTTAGCATTATCATGTGGGCCAGAGGAGTTATCTCGAGCATAGGAGCATTTTGGGTACTTGTGTGTATTTAACTTATGTATATTAAGCTTGTGATGCTACATAAGTTTATAAATATATGTTGGAATTATGTAATAATATATGTTTATAAAGTTAAAGATATTGATCTCATTAATACTAGTTTGGTAAAATTTTCACTATATATTTTTATGAAATATTCTTATGCCATATTTAATATGTGTATCAACTTAGCTTGGATTTAAAACCCTTATAATGCTATTTAGAAGTTAATTACATATTTTGGTATTTATTTAGATATTTTGAGTTTGGGCGTGACAACGGCAATCATAAGCACCAATCTAATGCCTACACAAATGTGAAGAACAAAATTAGTTGATTGAGTATTAGTATCATTCTCCTGATGATCGGAGATGAATCTTTAGGATGAAAGAAGGAACAACGAGAATTGAGACACACCCAAATATTCTAATTCAGGATTTGCACCATTAGGATCTCCATCATTCCTTATTATCTAAACCCAATAACTCCTAATGATACAAGGGTTGGTATAAGGAATTATCGAAATGCAGTTGACAGGGTTGACTGGTGGCATTGGGGCTTAGCTTGATAATCAAGCAAGACGAGATGTAAATCCATACATATACACTCCACAAGAAGATCATCAATCTACTTGAATGTTTCTTAAGCATACATTCTACACAAGAACACAAAAACAAAAGCAAAATAGCTTTTAGGTTTAACAACCAATTATCATTCAAATTCAACTTAATTCTATACATCAAAATCCGTACTAGCCTTATATAGGCCTTAGAAAACCCTAAATTAATTATTAAGGATTTACATCCTATCTAGAATAAATATAACCTTCCTAACTAAAACAGATAACTAAAATAAAGTCCTACTTAAGCTAAAATACATGTGTGGCCGCCCAAAATAAGCCATTATTGGAATCTCTTTCAAGTCTCTCCATATTTAGCACTTTAATTGTGGTTGAAGCTAAATCTTTGAAAAAAAAGGCTTAACTCTTTCATAGCTTGCCACACATTTACAGGCATGAAATGCTATAGGAATTAACTTCTATATAAACACATGAAAATCGTGGCTCTTCATCCCAAACATTTTAAATTTTCTCATGTCTATACACCAATATAACCATTAGGAAATATAAGATTTTTCACCTATTCAAACAGTGATTGTTTCCTAGGTTTATCTAATGTGTAGCATGCTTTCAGATATTTCCTTATAGCTTCATTATTCTCCAATTCAGGCCTTCGACACAACTTCTTCATGTCTTCTCTTGCCTTCTCATTACCTTTAGTTTTTCTCTCAATATTCAGAACAGTGTTAAAAACATTTTCAAACACATTCTTCTCAATCTACATCACATCTAGGTTATGTCTAATGAGATTGGAACTCCTGTATGGCAAATCTTAAAAGATACTTCTTTTCTTCTAACTGCACTCCTTGCAAATGGGACCATTAATCTCTTTAGCATCAAGTTTATTTACTTTCCTAAGTCCTAAATCATCTATCTCTTGTAAGATTTGATCACTTGTCCTTATAGGTGGTGCCGATGATATCTCCTTTCTATTTTTCAGGAACCAATTTTTATTCTATCTGAAAGGAAGATCAAGGGGAAGAAACTTATGATGATTGTCAAACCAAGATGTCTTTCAACCATTTTTTCAAACTGAATGCTTGCGAATGTTCTATATAATAAGGACAAGCAAGTTCACAGCCGTGCTGCGGCCTGACAACATTGACTATGCAGGCAAATCACTGATGGTCCACATAAGAGCTGCTCTCATTTGAAAATTCTGCTATCGAGAAACATCATATGTTTAGACACCCACATCCCAAAGATACTTCAATTCATCAAATAAATGTGGAAGAAAATATTTATCTGGTTTTTAGGATTAGTTGGCCCATGAATAATTACAGATAAGAACATGTACGCCTCTTTCATACATACCACGGAGGAAAATTCATGGCTAATCTTGCCATCAACATTAAGCCTAGTGTGCATCCATTACCGATCAAAGTTCATGTATTTTTCCTGTGTATATTACATTACATCTCATACTAAATTTTATATGTATTCATTCAAACCCTTAATATTTTTTCTTAAAAATCTACTGAAATTTCGGTAAAATATCTCCTATAAAAATAAGATACACTCGTAAAAATGAGTCCATTTCCTACTTTAAAAATAATTGGGCATAACCAACAGAATCACAGCAATAATTACTTACTAACATCATAAATATTTAAAATAACATATACTTATAAAATTAGTCTATTAAAAACATATAAATCCAAACAAGAATACAAAATCTAGTTTATACATACATATATATATATATATATATATATTCGATTTAATTAAAATTGCACTATACTCAAATGAATTTTATTTTTTCAATTTGGGTGAGACACTTTCAATATTAGCTGGTATATTTTAGGTAGAAATCAAGGGCTTATTTATACTTTTTAACTATTTAAAATTATTATGAAATTCTTAAAAGAAAAAATCTGCAAAATGACTATAACATTGGTTTGATAGTAAGATTGGATCTTTATGTTTCTTTTGGAATATTTATAATGACCTTAAACTATTTTAGAAAGATTGCTCTTAAACTCTCTCATTTATATTTAACTATTAAGTCAAATAATTGAAAGCATAAGGTGATAAATACTTGTTGAGAGTTTCTTTCAAAAGAACACAAATAAGAAAACTTATATTTGTTCTTTGAAGTGTAGAAAAAAAAGAGAAAACAACAGGACAGTGGTTAAGGGTAGACAACAGGCATCATAACCTAGAAAAATAAAGAACACATACTTAAAAAATTGAAAGGCAATAAATAAAATTATTTTTTTACACCAATTACTAAATAACATTTTTATGCACTTAATGTACAAAATTAAAAATTCAAAACAAATAAAAAAAATATTAACCTGCTATTGATAGGGTTGGTATTTGGTAAACCTATCATTAACAATATAAACCTGCTTACCAACATAAGTAATTAAGTTTCACCGGTCATCCAATACAATCTAGGAGTCAAAGAGGATCAACCAAAAAAAATATCTCAATAGATTAACAAAAAAAAAAGAAATTAAGCTAAAATGAAGAAACTTGATTATAATTATATCTACCAATAATCAATAAGGTGGCAAATTACTTGCCCACATTATCAGTTTCTAAAGACTCATTCACACAACGATTAAAAAGAAAGAAAGAAAAGGAGCCCAATTTATATTTCTTGCCTCCCTACTAATAGTGATAATAATGATAATAACCACAATAATAATGATAATAATAATAATAATAATAATAATAATAAATAACATTTGAGAAATTTATTGTTCGAGCCTAATTTATATTTCTTGCCTATCATTTATATTTAACTATTAAGTCAAATAATTGGAAGTATAAGGTCTTTTAAAAGGACACAAATAAGAAAACTTATATTTGTTCTTTCAAGTGTAGAAATAAAAATAAAGAAAAAGGAGAAACCACAAGGCAGGATATTAATCTGTCTATTGATAGGGTTGGTATTTGGTAAACCAATCATTAACAATATAAACCTGCCTACCAACATAAGTAATTAAGAAATTAAGCTAAAATGAAAAAACTTGATTATAATTTATCTACCAATAATCAATAAGGTCGCAAGTTACTTGCCCATATCATCAGTTTCTAAAGATTTATTAACACAACTATTAAAAAAGAAAGAAAGAAAAAGAGCCCAATTTATATTTCTTGCCTCCCTACTAATAGTGATAATAATAATAACAATAAAAATAATAATAATAATAAATAAATAAATAAGATTTGATTTAAAGTGTCTATAATTTATAAAAGCTAACAACAAAAATTACATGAAATTAGTGACGGTTTGAAAAATCATCACTAATTCATGTAGAAAATTGTACAATTTTACATATTTAACGATAAAAGTAAATTAGTCGGTAAATTAATTTATTATAAGAATTTAGCAATGGTTTGACAATTTACCGATAATGTCACGACCCCATCTGTGGGCCCCCAAACTTCTCTTCCTTACCATTTGGTCCCTCAACTTTTTTAATTACAATAATTTCGTCCAGCAAAAATTTCTAATTAACCCCTAAACTTTTCTTTGGATTTTCAATTAAGCCCCTAACTAATTAATTTGGGTCAAATTTAGAATTACTGAAAATACATAATTACATATATGCCCCTGCCGACATATTTATTTACAAAAATACCAAACATACAAATTTTCATTAAACCCCCATAATCATAAAATTTTACTTTTAATCCTCATCCCATAATAAATTTTCAATTTAGTCCTAACACACAATTAAATTAAATAATCAATTTGCTAAATATTTTCCAACTTAAAATTTAATACCACTAGCTAATTAAAATACCAATTTCCTTAAAATTCTTTTATACAAACATCCTTTACAAATTCTTCCAATATATAATTTTATTTATATATGTATACATTTGGGGAAAATTTGGAATGACCAAAAATATAATTTATTTCTCAAATCGTTTACTTAATTAACTCCTTAAAAATCAAACTAATTGAGTATAGAAATAACTCTTTTATTTGTCTAATATTAAATTTCAAAATTGCGTTTCAATCATTCCAATTAAACTGAATAAAAATATAATTAAATTAATTTAAATAAAACTCATTTATTAATCATTATTATTATTATTATATTTATTAAAGAAAAATTTCGGGTATTACATTCTCCCCCCCTTAAGAAAAATTCATCCTCGAATTTTAAAAGAAAAAGGGGCTCACACTAGGACTGAAACTAAAGAAAATAGGAATCTCTCATCTCCAGCTCGATTTCTCAAGAACTCTCCTTGGAAGAAATAAACTCAACCATAAGACCCATCGACAAAACCCTTAAGCAAAAGTGGCGAACCTGAGAATCCGTGATCCTGACTTACTGCTCCTCGGAAATCAAATTTTCACTTGCTTCCACACACTGAGGGTCCAACACAAGCAAGGATCGAAAATATACTTTCTCAAATCAGACCTATGAACAACTGGATTGACCTTAAATAACATCATTTGGCGGCAAGTCCAACTTGCACGCCACCTTACCAAACCTGCCGACAAATCCAAAGGTCCCCAAAACTTTCCTTTCGTACCAAACCGCATCACTTCTGGCACAAGAAACGCCTTAGAATTACATATTGTCTTCAGCTGCTTGTGAGAAAGGAATTTCCTAAAAAAAAATCTAGACTAACTCTGGCCATGCCAAAAATCCACTCGCCAACTTCCTTCCTAATAATGTGTCCCTTGCATGTACAGAAAATCCTTAATACCGACATTACATCATCCACGTCATATCATCCATCTGATCGCAACAACCGACACAAAGCCATGCCATCCTAACACGAGATTCCTCTTTGACAGAAATCCAAAAGTCTCCTCTATTATCCAACATGGGGCCTACTGCGCCATAAATTCATTCTCACAGCAACTCAACTTGTCATCCAGAGAATCCTAAGCTAACACCATTTACTTTGAAAGATTTACTTATTTATTCGCTTTATAATCATCATTGATAAAAATTTATTATATTCTAAGAAAAATACTTTATAAAATCGTAAAATCTCTAATGGTCCCTTTATATAAAATTTTACAATATTGCGCACCAGGGTGATGATGCCCCCTATCACCAAGGGTTGCAATGCACGATGTATGATGCATATCCTAAAAATGAAATTATGCATGCCTAATAGTGAAATGCCAAAATGAATACTTTTGGGACTGGGCGCAATATTGTATTTTAAAAATACTAGTTCTACTTAGAAAAAAATAAATATTGTTCGCTTAAGTTTCTCTGGATTCCGACCGTCAGAAAGCACTCCTACCACCTTTCTTAAGCTTCTTACAACCACAAAAGTCAACCATAAAAGCTCTAACATTCGCTCAACTTCCCACGCACTAACTTCGGTGCTACTCATTAAGGCGCTGCCTGATGCGATGACGAGGCAGTTCATGACATGACTGCACTATGCTCTGCACTAATTCTGACTGCGATGCCCACCATCGAAACAACAATCGAAGCATCCAAGGTCGGACTGCACTAATCACTTGAAGAAACAGCACGAGTCTACCGCGCTTCAGATCTTGCTATCGCCATAACGCTCATTCTCAACACAATATCAAAGACAAGCTCGCGGAAAAAGAATGACAAACTCTCTAACAGTGAAGGTTGAGACACTAGAGTCAATAAAAACAACAAGACAGACTTGATCCTAACTATGCAGTACCAAGAATCTTAACCTAGGTCGAAGGCAATCTAAACCTAAGCTCTGATACCAACTTTGTCACGACCCCATCTGTCGGCCCGTGACCGGCACTAGGGAATGGGTAGGCGTAAGGCTACCAAATCCCATAGTAAGCCTGACACTCACTGACTTAAAGAAATCTCATCTCATTTAATACTATTGATACCACAATTTCGTAACCATTGAATTTACATAATTAATTCGGTCTGCCAGAAGAATTAGGCAAGACTTGAAACTACAAAGCATTACAACTGATACATCTACTATTTCAACTGTGAAGAATCTAAGATTTTACAAATTAACATACCAAATCAATTACATCATCTGATGATGAAGGAGTCGCGTTACAAGATAAGGGTCGCGGAAAGACTAACAGTCACTATCTTTCCAATTTGGTTTCCAAGTGGAAGTTGTATTTTCTGAATTTTACCTAGTTGTTTTACTCTTTAATTGCTTTTCAATCTTGATGCCTTTATGTAGCATGTCCTCCATCTCAACATATTCTTGCAACTCTAACACATCAGTAATGTTCTTGTTCAATCCACACTTTTAGATCCTTGTACCAATCTCTATAGTTGATTGCATACATCTCTATAGTAATGTTGGGATACAAATCTCTTCTTCATGACGGTTTTCATCTCTTGCCAACTAATAATAGGTGCTTCTTCGTTTCTCCTCCTACTAAAAAAAATTGATCCCACCAAATTATAGCATCATCTGTGAATTCAACAACTACGAGTTTTACCTTTTTCTCTTTGGAGTAGTTATAACAATCAAAGATGAAATCTACTTTCTTTCCCCATTCCAAGTATGCTTCAGGATCGGCTTTGCCTTGGAACTTAGGAATCTTCATCTTTATATTTCCAAAGTTGTTATCATGCCTTTTATGCCCTTGTTCATTATCATCAACGGGCTAATCAATATGATCATCATGCCATCTCGTTCTACGAATTTGTCTAAGTGCGTGTTGGTTTATGTGGTTGGCATTGTTGTTGGGGCCATTTTGATTCGTTTCCACCCTCTCCATTCAATCACCAAAATCTCGAAGTTGCCTCCTTATAGACTCCAAATGCTACATAACTTGTGACATGGCTGGCTCCGATGGATCAGCCTTGATGATACGAACATGGCTAACTTGTGTCAAACCTGTATTCAATGTTGATCTCTTCACCAAGGATTGTTCACCTAATCAAGCAAAAAAACTCTTACTCCCAACAAGACCCTTAAATAACTTGTATTTAAGAACCTTAGTTATAATGAATTAAAGGTTGTTTAACATAAACAAAAGTTTAGATTAAACTAAGTTTGTAAAATACCAAGCATTTACTTGATAAATTCACCAAGTTCATAAAGAACAAAAGAATAGAATTAACTCCAAAATAATCAACATTCAACAACTCCCTTTACATAGAAATTCATACTAGCTTATATAGGCCTTAAAAAAACCTAATTCTATAATGATAAGGAAGCAAATAACAATAAGACTAGGAATAGAACTCCTAAACTAAAAAGATAAGTTAAAATAAGACTTTAAACTATTAAAAGACTTCTTTAAATGAGCAAATTCATCCAGCCTTAGCCCATATAATAAACATGACATTTAATAAGCTTAAGTAACATGTAATAAGCAGCTCATTCTTAAGTATTGGACTTTAACTAGCTTGACTTGTTTATATTGGGTCTATTTTAACTGTTCATGTCTCCATATATTGAATTAAGTTGATAAGAGTATCTTGTGGCCCATTGTCTTAATTAAACCAAATCTCACTTGGACTTTGGATCTCCAACCCAAGCTTCAACTCTTACATCACGAACAATCCTAAAGCATCCTTGAACTTCTTCATGTGAGCTCTAGTTATTGGTCCATCATATTTGAGTGGCTCGTGTACAATCCTAGTGGGATTAGGATTCCTAGTTGGGGTAGGACTCCTAGCTAGAGTAGGATTCCTAATCGGAGTAGGACTCTTAACGGAATCAGGATTCCCATCTTCACTTGAACTCCTAATATCGTTAGGGCTCCTTGTTGGATTAGGATTCCTAGTTGAATTAGAATTCCTTGTTGAAGTAGGATTCGTTGTGCTACATGGGTTCTCATCACTTGACAATCTACAATAACACAAAAAGGAACAAAGAAATCTAACAAATAACCGTCTCTCGCATGTTTACACTCAAACGATATGACTCACTGATAGGAAATTATCATCTTAGCAACCATACACCCCAATAACTAATGAGTTATGATACATATGGAATGCAAGAAAATACCCTCCAATCAAGACGATACCAAAACCCAAGCATCTCCTCAAGTAAAGTTAGAGAAAACTAGTTATAACAATGAAACTATGCTACAAACCAAGTATGATATGATAAGTTAAGAATCAAACACAAGATTTTGATTAGAGAAAGCCACAAACTAAAAAAAAAGTTTGAAAAGTTCAAAGTCCATGCAAGAACTTAAGCAAAAACACTCACAAAAAGTAAATAAAGATCATCATTTGTCAATTGATTATAACAAATGAATTTGGCTTTGATATTTATAGTCGAAACAAGATAAAGAACCCTAAATGGATGTCTTTTGAGCTCTCATGTTTTCCCCTTTAATCCCCATTAAAACTTATTAAAAGTGGTTGTTTTTATATTGATTGCACTCATTTTGTAACTCCCAAATGACAACTAATCATGTCCATCCATTTTGTAACTCCAAATTATAACCAATGATGTGCATCTATTGTGTAACTCCAAATGACAACTAATCGCACTATAACTTAAGAAAAACTAATAAAAATGAAAATAAAAAGGCTTCAAATGAATTGTATTGAACCCAAACTTATTGCACTAAATTGATAATTTTAGTCCTTTTTTGCAATCCTAAGCCTTAAGCTGAGCCTTGTTGTGTTTGAACACTCCAAATATCTTTAATTAAGCCCAACAAAGCTTCTTACATCCTTTTGGACTTGGATCTTGTCATTGGACCTCCTTGAAAGCTTAAAGGATCATTTGTAGTTCTTGTCTTTGTTGCATCATTCCTTGTCTCCTTGTAAGGATTCGTCCTCGAATTAGCCTCATTATCAAATTCATCAAATACATCAAATATAGAAAGATCAGCAACATTAAAAGAAGCACTTACATTGCCATATTGACTTGGCAAATCTGGCTTGTAGGCATTGTCATTAATTCTTTCAAGGACTTGGAATGGCTCATCTCCTCTTAGCATTAACTTAGACTTCCTTTGGCTTGGAAATCTTTCCTTCCTCAAATGCACCCAAACCAAGTCACCCGGCTCAAATGCAACTTCCTTTCTCCCCTTATTGTGTTGTTTTTCATATTATTGATTTTTTTCTCTATTTGAGCACGCACCTTCTCATGTAAGCTTCTAACAAATTTAACTTTTTGCTTGCCTTCAAAATTAGCCTTATCAATGCGTAATGGTAGTAAATCCATAGGAGTTAATGGATTGAGCCCATATATAATGTAAAAGTGTGAGCAATTTATTATAGTATGATTACTCCTATTGTATGCAAACCCAACATGTGGAAAACATTCTTCCCAATTCTTTAAATTTTTTTGAATTATTGCCCTTAATAGTTGTGAGAGAGTCCTATTAACCACCTCTGTTTATCCATCCATTTATGGATGCCAAGTTGTTGAGAATAGAAGCTTTGTTCCTAACTAACTGCAAAAATAGAATCTTTTCCTCCCTTTGAGCTAGGTAATCCTAAAATAAAGTCCATAGAAATGTCTACCCAAGGCTCATTAGGTATGGGAAGTGGAGTATACAACCCATGAGGCATCACTTTAATTTTAGGTTATTTACAAGTGATGCATCTCTCACATATTTGTTCAACATCTCTTTCCATTTGTTGTCAAAAGAAATGATTACTTAAAACACCTAAAGTGTTTCTCACACCAAAATGCCCCATCAAACCCCCATCATGTGCCTCCCTCCCAAGCAACTCCCTTAAAGATGTTGAGGCACGTATAACTTGTTTACTTTAAAAAGAAAATTATCATGTCTATAGAACTTGTCAGAACCCCCTCTCTCAAATGTCTCATATACATTAGCAAAATCATGGTCTAAATTATATAAGCAAAATCATAGTCTAAATTATATAATTCCTCAATGAACTCAAAACCTAATAATTTTACAACAAATGTAGAAATTAGAGTATACCTTCTAGATAGAGCATCGACAATGACATTCTCTTTACCTTGTTTGTACTTGATAATGTATGGAAAGGATTCAGTAAATTCCATCCGTTTAGCATCCTACGGCTTAGCTTCCCTTATCCTTTGAGATATTTCAAAGACTTGTGGTCAGTGTGTATAATGAATTCCTTATACTAAAGATAGTACTGCCATGTCTCTAAAACTCTTATGAAAGCATAAAACTCTTTGTCAGAAGTTGGGTGGTTTACACTTGCTCCACTTAGCTTCTTACCAAAGAATGTAATTGGTCTTCCTTCTTGCATCAGGACTCCACTAATACCTATTCCACTTGCATCACATTGAACCTCAAAGGTTTTAGTAAAGTCAAGTAAAGTAACTAAAGGTGCTAAACTAATTTTATCTTTTAGCGAGTTAAAAGCATCATCTTGTTCTTTTCCCCACTTGAAATCCACATTCCTTTTAATACGTTTTCAGTTAAAGGTGCAACAATTGTAAAGAAATCCTTAATGAATCTCCTATAAAAGCTAGCAAGACTAAAAACTCATAATATCATGCACACTAGTAAGTTTTGACCACTCTCTAATTACTTTTACTTTTTCTTCATCAACATGAATTCCCTTGTCATTAACAATATATCCAAGAAAACTAAGTTCATTAGTACAAAAAGTGCATTTCTTAAAATTAGCATATAATGTCTCTGCCTTAACACGTCAAAAACAAGCTTTAAGTGTATTATGTGCTCATCTAAAGATTTGCTATACATAAGAATATCGTCAAAATAAACCACTACTAACTTTCCAATGAAAGTGTGCAAAACATGATTCATTGATCACATAAAAGTACTTGGAGCATTAGTTAAACCAAACGGCATGACTAACCTTTCATATAATTCATGTTTTGTTTTGAAAGTAGTTTCCATTCATCACTCTCACACATTCTTATTTGATGATATCCAGATTTTAAATCCACTTTAAAAAACACATAAGCACCATGCAATTCATCCAACATGTCATCTGGCCTAGGTATAGGATGGTGATACTTTACTGTTATTTTCTTGACAACACGACAATCAACACACATCCTCCATGAACCATTTTCTTAGGCGCTAAAATTATAGGAAGCGCACATGGACTCATGCTTTCTCTTACGTACCCCTTCTTTTCTAGGCTTGTTTTGAATCCTTGTTAAAAGTGGTTCTACCATTAAATGTTAAAAGTTATTTAGAATGAAATAGGCAAGACACTTAAATTTGCTAAGCCTAAACAACAATTAAAACTCATTAAAAGTAGTTCTTTTTACATTGATTGCACTTATTTTATAACTCCCGAATGACAACTAATCATGTGCATCTATTTTGTAACTCTAAATTATAACTAATCATGTGCATCCATTGTATAACTCTGACAACTAATCATATCTTAACTTAAGAAAGCTTAATAAAAATGAAAATAAAAAGGCTTCAAATGAATTGTATTGGACCTTTGAGTTCAACTCAAATTTATTGCTCTAAATTGATGATTTTGGTCCCTTTTTGCAATCCTAAACCTTGGGCTAAGCCTTGTTGTGGTTGAGCACTCCAAATGTCTTTAATTAAGCCGAACAAAGCTTCTTGCGTCCTTTTTGGACTTGGATTTTGTCATTGGACCTCCTTAAAAGCTTAAAGGACCATTTGTAGTTCTTGTCTTTATTGCATCACTCACGCTCGTGTTTTACTTAAATAGGCTTTTACCCTCTAATGAACTCGCTACTCGCCTTTTACCACTCAATCTCCACTCTTTGGTTCTTATAAAGGCTAAAACGATCAATTATCAAACAACCAAAATTGTAACTATTCAATAACCAACAAATTAGATTTAAAATACACACACGATAACCAAAATAAGAAGACTAAAGTAGACTTAATGAACAAGATTAAGCCTATATGCAACGAATGACACAAGAAAAAAGGTAATAAAAGACTAACTAAGCTTAACAACATGAATAAAATAAAAGGCATAATTTTTTTTTTTTTTTTTGAGAACTGGTCGTAGAATCGGTTGTAAAGCCGATTGACAACAACTTTTTTATTCTTTTTTTGTTTGATTGTTTTTCTTGGCTTTTTTTCCTTTCTTCTTCTCTTTTTCAAAGTTACTTAACCAAAGAATTTGGAGCAAGTAAAGATGTGATTAGAACAATTAATCACAAACAGTCATAAAATAAATTTAAATAAGATCATAAGAATGAAACTGACTTATTTTTAATTTGAAAAAGATTTGGATAGAGAATAATGCCAAAAGAAGATAATAAAGAGAATATGCAAAAATTAAAGATACATAACCTAATTTAGAAGCCAAAGCTCTGGTACCAAATGATATGAACCTAACCTATATCAAAGGATTAACCCCATATGCAAGTTTGATTTCATTGCCCAAGATCTATATACAACCATATCAATGGAAACCTTAGACCCTTCAAGTATATTAAACTATCAAATCTAAGGTATTAAAGGTAGAAGACGCCACAATTTATTATGGATTCTAAACTGATAAGTCGGATTTGAATACCATAAACTATGAATTGTTTGATAAGTTTGAATTAGCTCTAAACAAGAACTAAGAATAGAGTATAATCTCACAAAATATATTAATCATCAATCAACCAACTTGAAAATTCGTACTAGGCTTTTATAGCCTTTAGCAAACCCTAATTCTAAGCTATTAAGGAATTACAACTCAAATAGGATAGAGATAAACATCCAACTAAAATAGATAGCTAAAAACAAAGTCCCAATACTCCCAAAATATTGTTTAGCCACCCATTAGGAGTAAGAAACCCTAGTTTATTTAAGCCACATGCATGGGTCATCTTTGGTGGAGCTATTAGGCCCAAACTCTCTTATGTGCTCCTTTATGCTCATTAAGCCAATATTAGATTTATTCAAGCCTAATCAACTGAATTAGATTTATGAGCCTTGAATTTGAATCCAACTCTTCAAATGTTGATGTGTCCTTAGCGCAAACATCTTGAATAAGCCCATCCCTAGGATGTGCTATCCTTTGAAACCCGAACTTATCCTTCGCCTGTCTCATTTCGTCGAAGGGAAGCCCGCACTAACCTCTAGAGAATGAGTTCCCACTACGGTGGACTAGTTTCTGTGATTATTGAAAGATAATTTAAGATAATCCCTTGCCTTGTGACATGATTAAGAGCTGCTTTTATCTTCTTAGCCTGGACCCTGTAATTGGGCCTCCATGGATGTGAAGTAGAACTTGAATCTTAGTTGAAGTAGGATTCCTTATTGGAGTAGGAATCCTAGTGCCAATAGGATTCGCATCATTCCATTATTTATTGATTCATATTTAGCTTCTTGTTTCTTCTTCTTATAGAATGAGGGCTTTCGCACTATAAAAATCTCATGCAATCGAATACTTGAGGCTAGAGAACCTATTATTTCAATTTTCTACCCTGTGGGAAATCAAGTTATAGGTTCTTTCAAGAACTTTATGGACTTATCAACACTCGCGCTTGCAAGCATAGACTTATCCATCACGTCCTTCCTTTCTCTTGTGTTCTTTGTCTATCTTTGTGTTTAAATCAATTTGATTTGATCCTTATGCTTAGCCATATGGAAGAGAACAAGGAACTTGTGATTTCTTTCCTGACCGGATCTAAAATCCTACTTATATACTCATTTTATTTGTTTTTTTTGTGTCTCTCTTTCTAATCTCTGTCTAGTATGATGGTTTGGTTTTATTTGGGTAGCATAAACACGACTCTTGAGTGAAAGCATGTGGAAGTAGCAATCATAAGCACCGATCCAATGCTTCGACGAATGTAAGAAAGAAAATTAGTTGATCATATATTGATATCATTCTCTAAATGATCGCCGACGGATCTTTTGGAACAAAGAGGAAACGACAAGAATCTAGGCACGACCATATATTTCGATTCAACATTTGCACCATTGGGATCTCCATCCTTCCTTGTTCCTCTAGGCACGAGGACTCTTGATAATGCAGGGATTCGCATAAGAAAATGTGGGAGCGCAAATTGATAAGCTTGACAGATGGCATTAGGCCTTAGCTTGATGATTAAGCAGGACAATATGTAAATCCATGCGCATAAGGGAGAACTCATGTTGTCTTTTTATTAATCCAAGCATAATAATAGCAAAATTCGAGCAATTTTGATGTTTAAAATACATATAATGAAGTAATTTGGGTTAAAGTATTTTTAGGTAGGCCCATACAAATTTACCCTTATTTTTGTTAAGCTGGCTCATAAAATTTGGGACTACGAGAGTTGTTGCCCAGTCAACTCCTCTATCATTCTTGATTTGACTTTAGTTTATTTATCTTTATTTATTTATTTATTCATATTTAGCTTCTAGTTTCTTCTTCTTATGGAATGAGGGCTTCCGCACTATAAAAATTACATGCAATTGAATACTTGAGGCTAATGAGCTTATTATTTTAGTTTTCTATCTTGCAGGAAATCAAGTTATCGATTCTTCCAAGAACTTTGCTGATGCGAATCCTACAAGCACAAGGAGTCCTACTTCGACTAGGAATCCTAGTTAATCCAACTAGGATTGTACACGAGCCACTCAAATATGATAGACCAATGACTATAGCTTGCATGAAAAAGTTCAAGGATGTTTTAGGAGTGTTCGTGAAGCAAGAGTTGAAGATTGGGTTAGAGATCCAAAGTCCAAGTGAGATTAGGCTTAATTAAGACAATGGGTCTCACGATATTCCTATCAATTTAATTCAATATATGGAGGCATGGTCAAGTCAAAATTTGCTGAAAATAAACAAGTCAAGCTAATTGGAGTTCAATACTCAAGAATGGGCCTCTTATTATATGTAACTTAAGCCCAAATGTCATGTTTAGTATATGGGCTTGGTTTGGATGAATTTTGGGAGTATTTCTTCATTTAAAGAAGTCTTTTAATAGTCAGGAGTCTTGTTTTAAGTTATCATTAAAGTTTAGGAGTTCTACTCCTAGTCTTATTGTTATTTGCTTCCTTATCATTATATAATTAGATTTTTCTAAGGCATTTATAAGCTATTATGAATTTCTATGTAAAGGTTGTTGAATATTGCTAAAAGAATTCTATGAATAGTAATCAACACATTCAATGTAAAGAAAACCGGACTTAATTATTAATTGTAAAAAAATTACAAGAAAGGAAGCTCAACCAATCTCAACAATTCAGTACAAAGCCAATATAGCAAGGAACCCTAATGGGTTCAACCAATCTAGCTACACATGTTCATGTCTAAAGTAAATATGAATTCAATTACAAGGAAAGAACAAAGAAATCGAAACATATACACCCTTTTCCTAGAATTGGATGAACACCTCAAAGCCTTGATCTACACTGTAGTTGATCTCCATAATTGCTTCTTGACTTGCTCCAAAACTCCTCCTCAACCTTCAATCCAAAACCCAGATCACGAATCTGACATTCCAAGGTGGAATCAATTTCTTGGAAGGCCCCTAGAATGCCTGACAACACATCTAGCAAAATTACAATGGAAGATCAAAAGTCAAAATCGCCAATCTGAAATTCTCTTTTCTCTTTTTGGTTCGTTCCTTTTAATCATTGCGCAAATATGGGCGTGTTCTAATCCGTGTCCCTCAACACGGGCCATGTTGGACTCTAATTGACATAATGGGCCCGAATCGAGTGCTTGGGTTAACAAAACGGTAGTGCTCTAGGGTGTGTTACCCTTGGAAAATGTGTTGTTTCAAAGTGCTTAAGCTACACGACCTGGAATTTTTGCACGGGCTCTAACACGGGCAATGTTGACTTCCCAAATATCAACCCAAGGTCAAAAGCTTCTAATTTCGTCCGTTTACACCCGAAATTGATCTAAAATTGCTAAAGCACTAATGATGGACATATAAAATCTCCTGAAACACGAAAGGACACAAAACACAGGTGATCTTGGAATAAAAATACAATAAATGCTAAGAAAATGCACAGTAATATGTCAGCAAATATGTGTAAAACTTTGCATATCAAATCACCCCATACTTAAGCTCTTGCTTGTCCTCAAGCAATTAACAATTCAACCTCATAAAACCGTAGTCAGCAAATCCTCAAAGTTCATGCCCCTAGGCCACAACAGATAGCATTCAACACATCTTAAAAGAAACTCAATCATAAGTCAAACTGCAAATCATTAGCAGAGAATGGAGATAATATCAATGCATGAATAAAAAACAACTCAATAACAGACAACAAAAACCAATTCCTCACGGGGATCAAGTCACTCAAAGTGTGTACAAGGTGAGAAACAAATCCTCAAAGCAAATGCAAAAAACCTGCTTAGCATAAGCTCGCTCATAAACCCTATCTCCACTATTGCAAATAAATGAATACCAAAATCAAAGGGTCTTTACCATGGTTGTAATGGGGCTAAGGTAAAGGTGTGGAGATTTGGGAAAGAGGTGTGAAAATGCTAGAAATTCCTGTAATAAACAAACATGTATGCTCAAAGGATTAAATGGCCAAAAATTCAAAACCATATTCATGAAAATCCTTAATTTGTAGAATAATGCTTGAAAATGCTCTAAATCCAATACATAGATAAAGAAATAAAGAATTTTGTTGTTTTTTTTAACTAGTAGCTTATAAGGGAACTGTTGCATACAACTGAATAAAATAAAGAAAAAATACAGTTTGGATTGAAGGGAGCATTTAAAATGTGAAAAGGACCTAGTGAATTTACCAACATAGGAAATGGCATTTTAAACCCAAATAAGAGAGAGAGCAAATCATAAAAATTCCACCATAAAGATAAAAGAAAGATAAAATGAAAGGCTAAGATGTAAAGTGTGAAATGGTGTAAAATGAAGAAAATGGTAAAAGCTCAACCATGACTAACTAATGGAAACACAAAGGGTAGGCTTTTGGTTAAGTGTGGTGAATTCTAAGTTGGCCAAATCATCTCATGGTATTCATAAATTCATGTAACCTCGACATAGGTGATCTTGGAATGAAAATACAATAAATGCTAATAAAATATGTGGTAACATGTCAACAAATATGTGTAAGACTATGCATATTATTTTAGTTTTCTACATTTCAGGAAATCAAGTTGTGGGTTCTTTTAAGAGCTTTTCGGACTTATGAAGACTCGCGCTAGCGAACTTTGACTTATCACTTAGGTCTTTCATTTTTTTGTGTTCTTTGTCTATCATTGTGTTTAAATCAATTCGATTTAATCCTTACGCTTAGCCGTATGAAAGAGAACAAAGAACTTGTGATTTTTTTCCTTATCGGATCTGAAATCCTACCTATATTCTCATTTTGTTCATCTCTTTTGTGCCTCTCTTTCTAATCTTTGTCTAGTATGAGGGTTGGGTTTTATTTGGGGAGCATAAACACGAGTGTTGAGTGAAAATGCTCATTGAAGCAGCAATCACAAGTACCGATCCAATGCTTGGACCAATGCAAAGAAAGAAAATTAGCTGATAGAGTATTGATATAATTTTTACAATGATCATGGATGACTCTTTTGGAAGAGAGGGAGCAGCAAGAATTAAGGGACGCCCAAATATTCTGATTCAAGATTCGTACCATTGGGATCTGTCCTTCCTTATCGCCCATATCCTTTCTTTCTTTTGTGTGCTTTATCTACCATTGTCTTTAAATGATTTTGATTCAATCCTTACGTATGCCATATGGAAGAGAATAAAGAACTAGTGATTTCTTTCCTTATCAGATATGAAATCCTAGCTATGTTCTCATTTTTGTTTGTTTCTTTTCTTGTCTCTTTCGAGAGATAAATCCATACGCGTACGAGAGTAATCATGTTATTTGCAATTAATCTAAGCATAATACAAGCAGAAATGCAAGTGCTCTGATATTTGGGATGAATATACTGAAGTCATTTGGATTGGAGTTTATTAGGTATGCCCACGCGAATTTCCCTTTATTTTTGTTAAGCTGTCTCATAAAATTTGGGACTACAGGAGTTGTTGACTAGTCCACTCCTCTCTCATTCTTGATTAGACTTTAGTTTATTCATCTTTCTTTATTTATTTTTTTTCATATTTAGCTTCTAGTTTCTTCTTCTTATGGAATGAGGGCTTTCACGCTATAAAAATCACATGCAACCGAATACTTGAGGCTACTGAGCATATTATTTCAGTTTTTAACCTTGTGGAAAATCAAGTTATGGATTTTTTCAAGAACTTTTCATGTTAATGTGTTGGGGGCCTGCAATTCAAATGGGTTTCTCAAGTTTATTCATGGAGGTTTCATATCAAGGATTGGCATACAGAATCCTAGGAATGCGATTGACAAGTTTGACCAATAGCATTGGAGAGTGACTTGATTATCTTGCAGGAGGAGATGTAAATCCATACTGTAGAGTAGAAATCATGTTGCTTTTTATCAATCCAAATGGGAATGCATGTGTTACGATGTTTGGGATGCATGTAGTGATGTAATTTGGGCTGAAGAGTTATTAGGTATACCCATGCGAATTATTTCTTGATATTATTAAGCAGACTCATAAAATATTTAGGACTACAAGAGTTATTGACCAATCACCTCTTCTCTAGTTCTTGATTTGATCATAGTTTATTTATCTTTCTATATTTAATTATTTATATTTAACATCTAGTTTCTTCTTCTTATGGAATGAGGGCTTACGCACTATAAAAACCCCATGCAATAGAATAGTTGAGGCTAGTAAGCATATTATCTCAGTTTTCTACCTTTTGGAAAATCAAATTATGGTTTCTTCCAAAAACTTTATAGAACTTAGTACAACCGAAGTTGTTGACCAGTCAACTCCTCTTTATTTAGTACGATGGTTTAGTTTTATTTGGGGAGCATAAATACAACTGTTAAAAGAAAGCTCATGAAAGCGACAATCATAGGCACTGATCCTATACTTGGACGAATGCCAAGAAACAAAATTAGCTAATCGAGTATGGATATAATTCTTAGAATTATTATGGATAAATCTTTTAAAAAAGAGGAGGAACAACGTGAATCGAGGCACATCTAAATATTCTGATGCGGGATTTGTACCATTGGGATCTCCATCATTCCTTGTTCCTCTAGGCACAAGGACTACATGATGAAACAAGGATTGGCATAAGAGATCATCGGAATGTAATTGACAAGCTTGTCCGGTGGCATTAGGGCTTAGCTTGAACATCAAGAAAGATGAGGCATAAATCCACACATATAAAGGAGAAATCATGTTGCTTTCAATTAATCCCACAGTGAGTTAGCGTGTTTTGATGTTTGGAAGGCATATAATGAAGTATATTGGGCTAGAGTGTTATTAGATATGTGCAAACGAATTTTTTCTTATTTTTGTTAAGGAATCATAGGAATGCAATTGATAATCTTGACCAGTAGCATTGGAGGATTACTTGATGATCAAGCAATATGAGATGCAAATCGACACGCATAAGAGAAAAACCATATTACTTTCGATTAATACAAGTGGGAATGCAAACATTTTGATCTTTTGGACACATGTAATAATGTAATTTGAGTCGGAGTGTGATTAGGCAGGCCCACATGAATTTTCCTTTATTTTCATTAAGTTGGCTCATAAAATTCGGGACTACGAGAGTTGTTGGCCACTCAACTCATCTCTAGTTCTTGATTTGACTTTGGTTTATTCATCTTTCTTTATTTATTTATTCATATTTAGCTTTTAGTTTCTTCTTCTTATGGAATGAGGGTTTTCGCACTATGAAAACCGCATGCAACTGAATAGTTGAGGCTAGTGAGCATATTATTTCAGTTTTCTACCTTGTAGGGAATTAAGTTATGAGTTCTTTCAAGAACTTTGTAGACTTACGAAGACCCGCATTAGCAATCCTAGACTTAACGCTCACGTCCTCCCTTTCCTTTTTATTCTTTGACTACCCTTATGTTTAAATCACTTTGATTTGATCCTTATGCTTAGCCAGGAAGAGAATGAAGAACTTGTAATTTCTTTTCTTATCGGATCTGAAATCCTACCTATTTTCTTAATGTTGGTTTCTTTTGTTTGTCTCTTTCTAATCTATGTCTTGTATGATTATTTGGTTTTATTTGGCGAGCATAAATAGGAGTGTTGAGTTAAAGCGTGTGACAGTAACTATTACAGGAACCAATCTAATGCTTGGATAAATGAGAAGAAAGAAAATTAGTTGATCGAGTATTGATACCATTTAAATGATTTCGGACAAATCTTTTATAAGAGAGAGGGAACAACATGAATCGAGGCACGCCCAAATATTCTAATTCAAGATTTGCATAATTGGGATCTTCATCATTCCATATTTCTATAGGCAGGAGGACTCCATGATGACACAAGGATTGTGATAAGGGATTAGTGGGACACAATTGACAAGCTTAACTAGTGACATTGGGGCTTAACTTGATAATCAAGTCCATTCGTGTAAGGGAGAAATCATGGTGTTTTCAATTAATCCAAACATAATACAAGCAGCAATGTAAACACTTTTATGTTTAAGATGCATATAATGACTTAATTTGGGTCAAAGTGTTATTAGGTTGCCGATGTGAATTCTCAATTATTTTCGTTGAGCTACCTCCCCGAATTTGGTATACAAGAGTTGTTGACCAATCAACTACTATCTAGTTCTTGATTTGACTTTAGTTTATTCATCTTTCTATATTTATTTATTCATATTTACCTTCCAGTTTTTTCTTCTAATGGAATGAGGGCTTTCACACTATAAAAACTGCATGTAACCGACTACTTGAGGCTCGTGAGCATATTATTTAAGTTTTCTACATTGTGGGAGATCATATTGTGGGTTCTTTCAATAGCTTTTCAAACTTATCAAGACTCGCACTAATGAACTTTCACTTATCACTTACGCCCTTCCTTTCTTTTCTATTCTTTGTCTACTCTTATATTTAAATCAATTCTATTTGATACTTATGCTTAGTTGTATAGAAGACAACAAAGAACTAGTGAAATCCTACCTATGTTCTCATTTTGTTCATTCTTTCATGCCTCTCTTTCTAATCTTTGTCTAGTATAAGGGTTTGGTTTTATTTGGGGACCATAAACACGAGTGTTTAGTGAAAGCTTATGGAAGCGACAATCATAGGCACCAATCTAGTGCTTGGACAATGCGAAAAATAAAATTAGTTGATCGAGTGTTGATATTATTCTCAGAATGATCGCAGACGAATTTGTTGGAGGAGAGAGGGAACGACGAGAATCGAAGCTTGCCTAAATATTTCGATTCAGGATTTACAATATTGGGATCTCCATCGTTACTTGTTCCACTAGGCACTAGGACTCTTAATGGTATAAGGATTAGAAATAAATTTGATTTGATCCTTACACATAAATGGAAGAGTATTAACAAGTTTTGATTTCTTTTGTTATCGGATAAAAAATGCCACCTATATAATCATTTTTTTCATCTCATGTTGCCTCTCTTTCTAATCTCTGTATAGTATGATGGTTTGGTTTTATTTGGGGAGTATAAACACTAGTGTTGATGATGCGGATCTAATAAGCATAATTAAAGCCTTTGAATTGCATGAGATTTTGTGTATGGCAAGATTATTTGAAAGAAATCAATTTGCTTTATTTAGGAAAATTAATGCAATGCCAATGTCAAATACCTTAGTGGAATATCCAATTATGAAAGAAAATATAGATGTACAAGATTGGTGGATTTGGGGCGTGACATGATAGATAAAGGCAAGAAAATATCAAGACCAAGATTGGCCAAGCCTTGCATGATCATTTGGGCTTGTTTTTGGACTTATTCAAGCCATGACACACTTTAGGCTCGAAAAGGAAGGGGGCATACGAATTTTCCAAAAAGGTGAGCTCTATGAGGTGCCACTTTAGTGCTTTATTGACCTAATGGAACATCTACACCAAAGAGGAAACAATGGGGATCCTTATTT